>NC_056730.1:316817858-317117858 GCF_019279795.1 Protopterus annectens | reverse complement strand
ATTTACAATAAACTTCTTGTATTTTATTCGAGTTTCATTATTGAGGAGACCTTATTGGGCTTGGAATACAACTGAAGTTTTGTGGTGTTACTGGTTTCCTTTTCTTCAGTCATTCCATTGGATTATTAGTCCAAAAAGTAAAGCAGAGAACTGATAATGTGATCTAGGCACACAGAACCTTAAAAAAAATGCCTGAAATCTGGATGAATACAGATGCTGTGATAAACATCTTTTAAATCTAGTGTTACCAGGTAACCTAAATGAGGAAGAAGGGGTAACAGGCAGTGAAGTAACAGCATTTTGAACTTCAGCACCATCACAAATTGGTTTAGAAAAGAAAGATTTAGAACTGGTCTCCAAGCATTTTTTTTCTTTGACACCAAAAACATCCTTTCATAAAAAAACTTTCCAAACCTGGGAAGGAGGAACTGGCTCTATCACTCCCTGAGATAACATGTGTTGAAGGACTGAGGGAAACACAGGAGTCTGATCTGGTGGATGAGGAATTGCAGCATGGAAAGGAGGAATTTCCTAACACTGTCAACTGCGACCTTGATGAATGATCTTCAGAATCCATTTGTCTGAAACTGTCTGTTACCAAAGAGAAAAAGAGACATTCAGACTTTCTGGAAGGGAAAATGGACTGCCAAGATGGGAAGGGGGACATGGTCCTAAAAATAGTCATTCTTCCTCATGGTTTTGGGAGATTAATGTAGTCTTTTTGGAACCCCTTGCCATTTCTTATTAAACATCTCTACCAGCATTTTGCTGAGACTGTTTCTTGCCAAAACCGGATGAAGGGTTATAGAATCACTTAGAAAATTTGGAAAAGGAAGGTTGAAGAATCTTAAGAGATTCCATGAATCAGCTTACCATTCTCAACATACCTTGTGATATCTTCTTCAGCAGAGAGATCAAAAACTAATTCCCTACAGAGGAGAATTTTAAACTTTCATTTTTGACATCATTGGGGATTTTTTTACAAATTACAAACAGAACTGTCATTAGAGTTTATGTTATTAGTTTCTTTCTTTATAAACAAAAACTAGCAGTCTAAGGAAGTGGTCAGTGGAACACAAGACTGTGTGTATGAGGAGAATAGAATAATCCAGAAGGAAATAGTATCAAGATGGGCAGAGTCAGTAGAGAAAACAGGTCAGCCTTCTGTTACAAAATCACTGCCAAAGACTTCTGTCTTAAACACAAATTATTTTAAAATGCTAAGCAGAGCAACTTTATCATATTAATTTACAGCAACTTAAAATAGCTCTATAATGTTTTTCTAAATACATAAAGTTATGAAGGAAAACCCACATCCTTTTGCAAAATGAGAAATAAATAAATGCATTCATTAAAACCGGCTGATATGTTTTATGCATACCTAAGAAATACCATTCCAAAGCATTGAGTCTTCCTTCAGAGTGCTGCTGCTTCTGGACTAACATGGCTGCTGATTACTTTAGTGTAAAACAGCGCTTGTAGAACTCAGTTAGAATGAAGCTGATTATGATGCAGTCTGCTTCTGTGACATCACCAGACCAAGAGGAAACTGGTGACATTTTGTGCTACTTACATTCAGGACTATAAAGGATATAATACAATTTACCGAATTGTGCACTGTCACATAACTTGCTGTCTCCCCTGTCCCAAGTTTTGGTCCTTTTACAGTACACACTACTGTAAGGGGAGCAATACTTGGGACAGGGGGAGACAGCAAATTTCTAACAACTGTACAAGTAAAACAAGCTACATTTACTGGCTGTTCAAGAGTGCATATTTTTTAAATATCTAACTGAAGATGAAAAACACACACACACACACACACACACACACACACACACACACACACACACACACTTAAGCAGTTGAAAAAGACACCTTTAACTAGGTAAATACAGTTTTTTTGGATAGCTACTTGTTTTGATGGCTCATTTCTACCATTTTAATTTCGTATACCTCTTAAGAGTCTTTAATTTGGGTGAAATGCTGCCCCCTCAGAAATCAAGTTGTTCACTACACCCTGAGGACTATCACACATTTGGCTAAACTGCTGGCTTACTTAGCGACCTGAATTGCCAAGCTGAGAAATTTATTTTCCATATCATATGGAAACAGATTCAAGATTCTGATCCATGTGGATTACCTGGTAATGCTTGTGGCTTATATCTATTTAGAGAGAGACAAATAATATGTATTTCAAATTCTCCTGGCCACTAGTGGTGGTTGTTGGAGGGGGGGGGGTCAGCGTTCTGTAACTAAAATCTGAACATGTTAGGTAGACAAATGGCTAAGATATTACTACAAATGGAAGGCAGTGGTGAGTACAAAATGACCATTACTCCTGTCACACAATATAGCAATATCTTTTGGCTTTTCCCATTACGGGTCACCACAGTTGATCACCGGTCTGCAGATTGATTGGCAGTGGAGTTTTTACAGTGTTGAGTTTCCAGCCCAGCGCCCAACCTTCACAGAAGGCACACACACACAAGCACCTACTGCATGTCTTTATCACTCAACCACAGGGAGGACATGCAGACTCCGCACAGAAGGCGCTCCACCTGAAAAATGAACCAAAGAACCTCTTGCTGTGATGCAACAGCACTAACCACTGCACCATCACTGCTGACTACACCAGTGGAAAAACAAGGCAGGCCTATAGTAAACCACAATTGCATAAGTAACAGCTATGGACATTACTATCATAACCTAGCAGATTAAAGTTCCAATATTGAGTTTTAAAATACACCCAACACTTCATTGCAGCACATTCTTCTTCTTGCAACTCTTGTACAATTTTTTTTTTTACATTGCGGCTTGCTTAATAGCAGTTAGTAGGACTCTGCGAGCTGGCAGTGCACTTTCTGTGTTTTTTTTCACTTTCTCCAATGTAGTATGACCATCACGTTGATATACGTAAGTTAGCGTGGTGAAGGGTCAAGCCCCCCATGTGGGCTGCAGGCTGCTAGCACCCTAAAAAAAGAAAAAAATGTTTTAATGATTTTCAAGTTACTCTTTTTGATACTGAAAAATTAATAAAATGTAATCATTCTTGAATGACTTACCCGAACACAAGATAAGTAAATTATCATTGTGAACCAATACATGCTACCAAATGTCTTCCTGCAGCACTTATTCCTCAGTAATGTTCTTTTTCATTTCTTAAGAAACGTATCAAAGAAACCTTAACATCTTAATTACTGCAACTGAAACAGAGTTTGTGTTGCATGTGACAAAGAATTACATGCTGTGTAGAAAGAACTATTTTATTTCACCTCATATTGCAGGATTTATAAGTTAATTACATACAGTACTGCCATTTTGTTTCAGCTACAACTTGTAACTATTTGTTTATAAAAGGGTTGAGAATGTCCCAGACTCAAATCTCTATCACAAAAAAATCAATCATACAGCATTTTTGTCTTTATGTTATTCTCTGAAATGGCTGATACTAATCAAACAAGTTTCGAAGCATACATACTTCAAAAGGGCAGTTATTAGAAGTACCATAAACTACCCCCCGACACTATAAAAATAAATTAATGGAAATAAATGGAAGGGGACTTTTCACATTTCTCTGTTGTTCATATTTAGATGTGGTGGCAGCAGTGAGTGGTAAACATATAAGACTAGTGTTGATGCATCCTTGGCACAGAGGTTTTGGCCCTGACTATAACCCAGATAAAAACATTTTAGTTAGAGGCCTGGACACTGAAAGATCTAGCTAAAGAGTGATGGTAATGCACAGACAAGTCTAAATCATTCATCCCAAGGGATGCTGATAGGTGATTTCATACTGCAGGAACAATGCTTATTGCTTTATAGGATCACCGGTGACCTGGGTAACCATTTTAAGCCTAGACATGCCAATCAGTGAGTTTAGTGAGTGGATTTGCCACCTTTTTTCAATGAAGGTAATACTGTTTATCCAGGCTTATATTTGTAGGTATTCACCGAATCAGCAATACAGAAATTGAAGGAAGCTAGTGTGTTACAGTGTTTGAAATGTGAGGAGATCTTCCTCCACATATAAGGAATTATTTTGGTGAGGAACATATCTGTCCAAGACATTGCGTTTATGTAGCAATACCCTTGGAGCAATTATTTATAGCATCACTAGAATTTCTGAGGTGAAGGTGGTCTAATAGTACAGGATGCTGAGCTTCAGTTTACGAAGAGTCAGAAGGGTGGACCTAACCAAGACTGTAATGTACTGTGTAGCAGACAATGACTGAAAGTATGTGGAAGCACACACTTGCAGCATTGCAGAATAGCCAGTCAATGCCCCAAACTTGCCAACTGCTAAGGGAACTGCAGTTAACTCCACCTCTCCTAGGACAATATCATGATAGCTTCAATCCTCAACTTTTACTTCTCCCTCCTGGAATCTACAAATGCCAAAAGCAAGAAACAATAACTAGCTAGCTAACTAACTAACTAAATAAATAAATAAACAAACAAACAAATAAATAAAATTACTTAAGATTAGAGAACTGCCTGTAATACCTAACCTTACTTTACTTCAGTGTGCAGTGAGAAAAGTCCCTCAACTCAAACTCACTGTTGTAGGGGGGGAAACAGTACTTTTGCATCCTGTAAAGTGGAATGTTAAGTAGTTGCTACAAGGAGGACTACTAACTATGAAACAAGCATGCAATATTGAAATGAACACTGATTAGAATTGCCACAGTATCACCCTTCCCAAATATAAAACAATGAATGACAGAAGGCCTAATCTTTATCCATGCTATCTACATTCAAGGATGAGGGTGTAAACAGACCAAGGTAACTCCGTAGGACAATATGGCATGGACAATTCTGGGGCATTTTGCCCTGATTGCAATCCAGGTAATCAATGACAAACTAGAGATGCCGATGCCAGAGGAATTAACTAGGTAAGGGTGGGCATGATCAATCAGGATTGGTTTACTTATGCTAGGGGAACAGAATGTGTTCAAGTCCTGCCGTAGGAGCACTGTCTGAGGGAAGATCCAGCACTGCACTCCAACAAACACTGACTTAAGGACAAGCCTGGTCAATGAGCAGTACAAGGGTGACGGAAGGAGGCACTCACAGTGGCTTGAAGGAGCCCAGCATTATAACATACTTACTGATTTACAGTGTGACAGCTGTTAGAAGTATTAAAAAATCTACTAACTTCAAGATGAATAACATCCGATGAACTCAGCTCTCAACTATCCCTCCTGATCTCACCAAATTCCTGAGCAAGCAAAAATGAATGGGCCAGGAAAGGACATGGATTGATTATCAGAGAAAAAGACTGGCACCAAAATAGTCCTTTAGAAGAAAACTATGGGAGTAAGGGCTGTACTTATATGAGATAATTGAAGGGATTGTAACACCAATGTCAAAATCAGAGTAAAATAAAAAAAAATCAGAAGTGTTATGGCTGGTGTGATGCCATTGGTAGCAGAAAAAAGGTATGTGTGTATCAAAAGACATAGAAAAGACCGAAGTGATTTACAATAATTAAGATTACTGGACTCAGGAAGCACAGCAGTGAGGCTGACTCTTCACTATTCCACCCACCCCTCCCAGACAGTCATCATACTTTGACAAGGTTAGAGGGGTCTATATTAAATCAGCGAACGCTGATTTATCGACCCCATGTAAGCGAAAGCTTACAATCCCGAACACTTAGAACAGAGATTCCCAGGGAAAAAAATTGCTGTTCCAAAAAAGAAAAAAAAAACTTTAAAACATTAGATAAAGTGGGGGGCTGTGCCCCCCACACCCCCCTACTTAAATATACCAACTCCGAGATCACACTACAGTGACAAAAATGGCAAAATAATGAAGGTGGCCAAGCGATTTCTTTCCCAGGGAAAGAATTCACTTATATGCCATTTCGGTATTTTGCCGTTTCATGCTTTCAAGTTCGATCAAGGCGCATTCGAAAGAATGCATCTTCTATAATAGGGAACCAGTTAGAGGCACTGCCAAAATTAATAAATGCAGCATGACAGAATTTCAGGATGAGCAGAATTTTTATTTGTTTAAGTATACATTTATGTTTTCGTTTGTTTGTTTGTAAATTTTATCTAGGATGGAATCATTCATTACTGGATAGCTATTTTTTCTTATGCTCTTTTTATCTGTATTTAAAACGTTCTTCCACTAGATGTCATTATTTAATTATTTTAGGTTTTTTTTACTATAAATTTATTTTAATCAATGTATGTTATCTATTGTAATATTTATGAAGTCCTTTGGGGTAATTTGAGGCACAGTTGTTTTTAGGAGATACGCAATATAGTTTATAAAGTCTAAGTATCCATGTTCCCACCGTTTTAAAATGTTTTTATTGGTTTATTAGTTAATTGGCTAATAAGAAAAATGGTATATAAGAGACAATGATCTAAAGGTTAGTGATCTGATGTAGTCCTTTTGAACAGAATGAAAATATGGCGATTGCACTTAAGCATTAATAACGTTGGTTGGTTTAATCGAGGCATTTGTCCTTTTAATATTTTGGATCCGTGTCCTTCTGGTGCCATATTTTTGATTTTCTGGTGTTGTTTGGACACTGGTGTCTCCTCCAGCCTTGGTGGTTTTTACCTTATTAGTCAGCAGAGATAAAATGGGCATGACACCCCCCCCATACAAACAATTGTTTTTATGACAGAATGTACAGTCACACTTTTGTCATATATCATGGCACTCTGTAACTTAAGTTCCTCAAGATAATCTCCACCAACTGACTAAAATTATGTAAGTACTTTCTTAATAAAAAGATTTGTAAACTTTTTATTAAGTTGCCAGCCACATAATTCTACTGACTCCCTCACTGACATCACTAGCAGACTTGCATGGGATACATCCATTTACATTAGTTGTCATAGTTTGCACATGTGCTGTGCTGTGGTGTGTCCACAAATGATTATGGATGTATCCACATTTACTCCATCCACTGACATCACTGAGAGCAAAGCTCAATTAACTTGTCTCTGTCATCACAGGGAGAAATTTAAGACCACATAAAAGATTTTATTTTAAGGGTCACATCTTAAACCAGCCATTAATAGGAAGGAAATGCAACAGAGCACTGAAGGCACTGCATGCTGTGGTGTATAAAGTAACTGTGAGTGTGACTGTACACTTTAAAGAAACTACAATCTACATTAATTAATAGTGAGTGAGGGAAGGTAAAGGGGTTGCAGTGCCTAAATAAACATTTGTTTATACTTATCTTGAGCTGCGGCAATTTCTTAATTTGTTTTAGACTGCTTTAATAAAGTCTGAATCATAGGTGTTCACAGTAACAATACTGCTGTGATTTTTATTTCTTAGATAGAAAGAATATTTGTTTATTTGCTTAAAATGCTTGAGATAAAGCTATAATTACTGCTTTCAGTGTAGTGATACTTATTTTGTAAATGTATATCCTTCCTTAACGCATTTCATTATTACATCAGTCTTCTGGTTTGGTATGTTAACTCAAGGAAACACATTTAAATTTAGACAAAAAGTGAAGTATACTATTCTTAATCAAACAGTCTGTGAAGGTCATTGGGCAGAAACATAGCTGGGTCAACTATTGCCCCAGACAGGTCCCTTAAACTAGCACCCCAGCCCATCAGCTCTTCAAGTGAAAAAAAAGAGGTCTGTGATCTACTGGCTGATGATCCTGAAATGCAGGACCCATCCAGCAAACCAGGTTGCGTCAGCTGAGGGGCACATGAAAGCTATTGCTTAAGTCGTACAGACTGCTATGAGAAATGCATACACTGAGGTCTGTATAGATGGCACGCAACATTTTACAGCCCATTTAATTAAACCCTTACAACATATATATATATATATATATATATATATATATATATATATATATATATACATACATACATACATACATACACAGGTACTTATATACACACATTATCACATACATATATAATAGCTGAATATAGTGATTCTGAATATATCATACATTAGCTAAAGGAATGCTAAAAATGTGTATGTCCAGATGAGCACAATGCTGTGTATTCCAAAAAAATTATTCTATTGATAATAGTACTGTTTGAATAAGCTTCGCAAAAATGACTTTTTTTATTTTTTAATTGTGCATATTTGACTTTACTTGATGATCTTGCACTGTGATGAGGATTTAATGGGAAACGTCTGACTGGCATATTTTAAACTATGCTGCTACAACACTTGCTTTTTCACAGCTCAGTATTGTGGCTAATAGTTGGTATATAGCAGAGCTATAGGCTTGCTCATAAAGTGCCTGATGCTGTTACCAAACCTGGCACTCCTCAAATCTTAAGTTGAGAAGCAGGAGAAAACTTCCCCAAATGATCTCTCTCTCTCTTCACCTGATTTGCAATCCTTAAGTTACAGATCAGGAGCAAAAAAGAAAAAAAGGTCTGCCATCCAGCTAACCAGGTTCTGTTTTCACATGCCACCCCTCACCCCTGCTCCTCCTCAGAGGGGAAACTAAAACAAACGTCCACAATTAGTTACCTCAGACTTCTAAATGCAGGAATCAATCAGGTCCTGTTTTTCTGCCCTGCCCCAACCCTCCTTCCTCAGATTTTATTGATTTTTTTTTTCTTTTATACACCAGCAAACTGCTTGCTATAAATGTACAAATGAAGAAAGCAGTTGCTAGAGTTTATACCATACCCACAGCTCTAAAAAAAAATAAAGAGAAAGAAATAAACATTTTTTTCTTTTAAACTACAGCAAACTGGTTGCTATAGTTTATACCCTGCATGGAGTGTTATAGCGCTCAGCTACAGTTTACACCACACAGGGAGTGTTATAGTGCTGAGGACTTACCACAAATGCAATACCAGCTTTTAAAAGCTGGTATGCATTAAAAGCAAACAGGATAAGTCTTGGATGGCCTATCACACCCCCTACCACATTGTGCCTGGGGCACCTTCTTCCTTTGCAATAGCCAAGCTGCAGAAGTTAGGAACAACTGCAAGCAAAAAAGTTTTGAATGAGGTAGGTCAACATAGCAAGCATAGCACTAACCTAAACAGGAGGAAACCAAAACATGCAGCACCACAAAGAGGTCACTTGCTGAAAATAGATACTTGATAAGTATGATGCTCCACAGATGGAAACAAGACAACTTGATGACAGCTAAGATCTAATCCTTGAGTGTTAGCCTGTTGTCAAGCATCACACCAAAATCAGGCACTTTTCACACAAAAAGGAGTTTGTCACCCCAATAAAAGATGTCAGATGATAAAAAAGGACAGTAGGTGTCTCTCAGTGTTGCACGGAATAACAAAGTGACAGTCTTTGAGGTACTGAACTTGAGCCTACTGCTGACCATCCAATTACAGATAAGTTGCAGGTCATGTGAAAGGGAATTAAGGACAGTCACAGAATCTTGATGGAATGACAGGTAAAGCAGTGAGTCATCAGCATAGCAATGATATTGTAAACCTCTAGAATGGATAATGTCACCTAGGGGCAACAGATACATGGTGAACAACAAGGAGATGAGAATGGAGCCCTGGGAAATCCCATAAAGCATAGGATTGAGGAAGAGGATGAATTTAACCCTGACACCAGCCCTCTGAGTATAACCAGTTAAATACAAAGCAAATATGTCAAGTATGGTACCGGAGATATCAAGGTAATGTTCCAGACAGTCTAAAAGCATTGAATTACCCACCAAATCAAATGCTGAGGAACAATTAAGAAGGAATAAGACAGAATAGTGAGTTTAATCTCTCACAACTAGAAGGTCATTACAGAAAACTCTAGTAAGCATTGCCTCTGTGCTGTGTCCTATCAGAAACCCAGACTGGAATACATTGAGGGTGTCCTGGTTGCTCAAGTACTACTACAGCTGAAAGTAAACAAATTTCTCAATAATTTTACCAAGAAAAGGAAGATTTCAAATAGGTCAACAGTTGTCAAAATCATCAGAATCCAATCCAACCTTTTAAAGGACTTGGGGAAATGGGCTTCCTTGAAATAGGAAGAAATTGCAGTGATAGCCCTAAGAACCAATAAAGCCTATAAAAGTTCAGTCTGGTCCAATTCACACTTTTATGGCTGTCAACTCATTCCTTTCTTGCTGCAGCTGTAGGTGATATTTTTGTTAGTGCTGAAACCAGTATAATCCAGATCTCATTTAATAATTTGTATCTCTTTTCTTACTATTATTGTAGTTGACTGTATTTTTGTATTACTTTCTAAATGTATAGTATGTGTACTCTACTGTACTACTTTCCATATGTATTGCTACTAAAGCGCATCTATTTTTATAGATTGCACATTCTGCAAACCCTGTATTCTTGCACTGCTATTCAAATTTTGACTGCATTCCCTACTGTTACACTATCTAAATTATGTCAATTGAACTCCTTTGACTAACCTTAAATTTTAATCTTGCTACTGCATTACTCATTCCAGTCCATTGTTTTTTTTTTTTTTTGTATTGCTACTTAAATTACTTCCATTTTGTTAGATATCTTGCTCTGCTATTCATCTTCTGGGTACATCCCCTACTGTTGCATTGTTGAACTTCTCTTCCTAAACATTACATCTAACTCTTGCTGCTTCATTTATAATCTAATTATATTGTTGTGGGGGTTGATTTTCTGTTGGTTACCAATTCTACAGCATTACCCATAGTAAAGATATAACATGCTGTTAGCTATAGCTCTGTTATGGTGTTGTGACTGCTGCTATATGGGGGAAGGGGGTTGATCCATTTATACTACTACACTGTGTCCAAGTTTCTAATATCAGTGTACTATAGTAGTTATTATTGTCCTGTAGAAATTTTCTGTGTTTTTGATTTATTTCTAAAGACTGGAAACTAATACAGTCTTGTTGTGGTTGAGCATCTTCGAGAACATGTGCATTACCCGTTTTAACCTGTTCCTAATATTGTACTGTAGAGTTCAAATTTAGCTTTCCCTATAGTTTAATAAATTTTAATTCACATAGTGTAGTGGGAATACTTTTCATGCTATAACAGTTACCATTTCATCATTTCCCTCTAATATTAGAGCTGATAATCACTGCAACTCAGACCTTTCTTTAAGTATAAGAATTTTGCAGGCTTCTCATAATTTGGTAAAGTCATATCTTAGACATTATTTTGGGTGTTAGAATTTAGCACACTTCTCATTATTGCAAAGTAACACCTCTCACACCACTATTATATCTGCCTTGTAGAATTTAAGCACAGAAATCTAACCTGACAGACGACCTGTGTGACAGTTAGGCATGACTGTAGGAAAAAGTAGAAAAATGTCATTTTATAGAGAGAGATAGTGACAGATGACACAACACCCCAACCCCATGTAAGAAGATGTGAAAAGGAAGGTTGATGATGATGATGTTTAGTATAGTCTATATCCATCAAACAACAATCTCTATCAGTTCTAAAAAGACTACATTTTTTACCCTCATTGGTCACTATGAGATCTCACTTTGCTCTTACCCTATGTGTGGCCAGCCTCCTTGCATTTGGTACTTTGGGACAGTGTATTGGCTGTCTCATGCTTACCAATAACACACTACTATTATCCATCAATGGCATAATCAGAGAGCTACAAATACTTATTCAAACCGAGGACTAATTTCTCATCATAGACCTCATTCAGTAAACAGCACACTCACTCTGGAAAGTACACCAACACCAGCTTAACTTATATTAAGATAGTTAAGAAATCTCTACTAAGCCTCTTGGGTAACACTAAACTCATCATTTAGCTCATACTACAATACACCCACATCTGCATCTAATTCATAGATCCCCTCAATGAGTCACCAGGGTTGAGGTCCACAAAGTCCACACCTACCTACAGTAATGTTTGGTCAAAGGTGAGTCCATAGTTACACACATACAGACTCCACCCTACCCATACTGGACAAACTAGAGTGACAATTAGCTGTCTTTCTACAGCAAGGATCCATGATGTAACAAGGGCACATGTGTCCCTCCATCCTGCTAAAGACAAGTAGGACCTTATGTTAGCTCATATGGGTATGATAGAGCAGAGGGACATAATGAAGCTTGCTCTGTATGTGCTCAAGGCCAGAAAGGCACCATTCATGGATAGTATCTTGCCATCACCAAGAATGATGTTGCAATTTAATGATAAAATAATGGTCTTTAACAAAGGGTTCAGTAGTACATCTCACATAATGATCTTTAACAATGGGTTCAGTAATACAGCTCACTCTAAGGTGAGTGGGGATTCAACATGTATTACTAAGAGAATATGGTCAACAAGCCTTCCTCCTCTGTAAGGTATGACTTGAACCTCTATTTGCATGACTAAATCTTTTTCTGCCTCATAGTGCCTTTTTCTAGACAGCATTTGTCTTCTAAATATTCTAGCATAGTACTCAGATTATAAAATAAACCAAACCTCAGTAAATGACATGGAAGGTGGCCTAATGGTTAAGGTGTTTGCCTTACAAACACAAGGTGTAGGGTTTGAGTCTCACAAGGGATACGTGGCTGGGCTTAAAATGGCTCATAAGGGCAGTTAGCCTTGTAATAACCTATGAACATATTCCTATGAACATGTACTTCAATAACTGTAAAATAATTTAAAAAATGAAGTGCTTCATGCAACCTTAGTTATCAATAATGAGCACATTAAAGGGGGGGATGTTTAAGCTGTTACTCTTCTCTCAGTACAAACACCAGTAGGTTCTGGATGTGCCATTACTAGCTGCAAAACTGTACTGTCATTTTGATTGATTGATAACTATTGCTTTGGGATGACTGTTAATGTTCAAATTAGTTTCTCTGCTTTTAAACTTCACCTTATAAACCTATTTTGGTAACAAGCTCTGTCCTTCAGATCTATTTTATTTGATGTAGACACAAACTTTTTTTTTTCATATTTGTAAGCATCATTTAAAATCTTGTCATATCTGTGTTTGACATAATTCAAACTTGGTCTGTCCTTAACTTGCAATGTGAGCTCTTCTAAACCTGCAGTGCAGTTCACAAAGCTGTTTTTCATTGTGACTTATGAGAATCTTAGCATAACTTAAACTGGGCCTGTTAAAAAGTTCAATCAAATCATTGCACAAACCAGTCTTAACACTGTTATTAGAGAAACTGACCCCATCTAAAGGCTCTTGGAACATGCCCAACACTGTGTTTAAAAGAATAAATTGTCCCACTGAAGGTTTTTAAATGTTAGTATCTTGTTTTCTAATTCTTTAAATACCCCTTCCAAATAAAGTAGACGTCTGTGGTTACCATTCTGCAAATGGGCCTAAGGACTTATATAACAACCTCTACACCGAATTCAAGTAGGAGTTATTGACTTCATCATTAACTCCACTGTGAAAAATATTTACTTGGTTAGTATGATTAGCCCTTCTAATCATAAATGCCACTTGCAAATCTGGCATAGAATGGAAAACAAGCTCTAGAGAAATGAAAGGACCATGGCAGAATGGTTGAACTTTGTCACAGATGTGACAATACTATTAAATCATACAAAATAAACAAAAGCATGGCAAATGGAACTGCACTTCTGGAGTTGTGAAATTAAAAACTAAGTACTGCACTAGAAAGTAACTATGAAAAGTATGAAGTACTGAACTAGATGCAACTATTTTACTTATACACCACGTCAGGGTGTCCCTTATCCCTGGGAGTCTAAGCAATATGATGACATATCTCATGCCCCTCCAAACAGTTGAGCACATCAACATCTGTGCAATGACTATTGTAGTGACAGCGCTGTCTCTAAACAATTTCAGTGCCTATCATGTCTTCATACTCACTGATACATTTTGGGGGAGTATCTATATTTATTAGGTTCATAGGTTAGTACTAAGCTAACTACCCTTGCAAGCCATTTTAAGCCTAGCCAATTATCCTTTGTGAGACTCAATCCCTGCACCTTGTGTTTGTAAGGCAAACACCTTAACCATTAGGCCACCTTCCAATATATCATGGTAAATATCTCATGATCCCAACCCAGAACTTCTAGAGGCCCAAATCATAATGAATAAATCTAACTGGCATAGCTGTGCTAGCTAGAGATTATTTTTGCTGTCTTTTGTTGACCACAATAGTTACTTAACATTTGCTTTAGATAAACAATGCTATTCATCCTAACACTTTTATTTCTAGGTGACTTTCACAACCCTACTCTGCCTGTGGAACATGCCCATACTATATTACTCTGCCTATGAAACATGCCCATGCTATATTACTCTCTGCCTGTGGAACATGGTCATGCTATATTACTCTGCCTGTGGAACATGGTCATACTATATTACTCTGCCTGTGGAACATGCCCATACTATATGTCAAACAAAGGAATATGCTCATCACTTTCAGCTTTAAGCTCAATAATTGGATTGGCAGTCAAATTCTTCCTGGCTTATCTAATATAGTTCTTTCAGACAAAGGTATAAATGCTACTGAATTTGACAGTAATTCAAGGGGCTTATTTTGCCTTTCTTGGTTCATAATAGTCCTGATAACTTATGATCCTATGAACCTGTTTAGAAGAATTAAAGTGCTGTGATTTGGATTTGCCCAGCTTTCAGCATTTTCTTAGCAACTAAATTCAACCACTGATAAAATGTAATCTCTTTAGCAGGGTTTTTCATAGCATGATCTCCATTGTGATGTCAGTGCTATTACAGCACTTCAGTATATGGTATCCCTGGTGGCCTAGTGTATCCCCCCCAACCCAAATCCCCTTTATGATGTTGGTGCCATTATGGCAATTCTGTATATGGCATCCCTAGTGGATGTTGTGAATTCAGTGCCATTACGGTACTTCAGTATATAGTATCCCAGGTGGCCTACTGCACCCCTAAACCCCTGATCTCAACTGCGATGTTGGTGCCATAGTGGCACTTCCATATAAGAGTAATCCTCCATCCCCAATCCCCTTAATGCTGTCTGTGCCATTACGGTACTTTAAGAGTAATTCCTGGTGCTCTAGTGCATCACCCCACCCTCCAATCCCCATACCACAGTTGTGATATGTAGTTGTACTCGAACATGGCATTTTGGCCATGTTCAATACCATGATATGATAGGGATGGCTGTCATTCTGCATGTAGATGCCTTCTCGAAGGTGGTTCAGATGGAGAGAGCACATGGCTAGTTGGCATATGCCTCTTTCCCGAATACCTTTTTAGCATTCAGCATGGCCATGGGGCCAGCCCTATGCCGTACACATCTTCATGACAGCATCAAGTTAGGGTGGTTGCTGAACTGGGAAAAGATACCATGAAGTGCACATGGAGGTAGCTTAATGAATCCCAGCCAATGTATTTTTCTTTTACTGCAGAAATTAAAAAAATTCTGATTTCATTGTAAATATTACAAACATGATACTTTGTAGCACTGGTTTGAGGCTTAATAATGCAACTTCTTCAAACATCTGGTACTAGATGTGTCTGTCCATTATCACCACATTTTTTATTTTGTCATTAAATCCACTTCTGTCTGCCATTTCATTAGCTGTACATATTCCCCTTAAATTTTAGGGGATACATCCATTCATCCCTTGTTTGTCAGCAGTATATCCTGAAATATTTTGTTTAAGCAGATGGGGCCTTCTATTAATTTTCACAAAGCCATATTCTTTATTATCCTTTTTAATTACTTGATATAGCTGAATCTATAATAAATCAGGAAGTTGCAAGAAAGAAAATGAGGTGCTAACTATTGAAGGCTAGAAACATGTTATATATTCTCATTCAGATTTCTTCCTCTATAAAATGTGTAGGTGTGGCTTATAACAGTGATTTGTTGTTAAGCACTGAAAAACTAGTTTCTACTACTCTTGAAAACATGTTTACTACCCTGGATAGAGGGATGGTTTCTATATTTTCTTTAGGTGGAAGAATATATATATATATATATATATATATATATATATATATAGGTTGATACTAGGCTATCTGCCCTAGGGCATTTATAAGCCTAGCCAGAGTATGTTTGGCTTTCGCCACCCTTTTAAATTATCTGAATCAACAGAACCATGACTTGCTGGGTAAAGTGCTCCTCAGAAAAACTGTATAATCAGGAACAACACACAAAAGGAGATCACCAACGCTGATGTTAACAAAAACTCCAGTTTTCACTTCAAGAGTTTAATGACTGAAGTCGGATGAAATGTTTTTGAACGTGAAAGCGCTTACTTTTGGATCCAGCATTTGTTTGTTTTGAATATTAAACTCTTGAAGTGAAAACTGGAGTTTTTGTTAATATCAGCGTTGGTGAGCTCCTTTTGTGTGTTGTTCCTGACCCTTTTAAATTAGTTGACTGTGCCGCTGTATAGTAGGTCACAGAAGGTAGCCCTTTTAAGGTTTGTTTACTGTACCTCTGTCAAGCAGCAACACAGAAGAGATCCCAGGGGTAAACTTACAATCTCCCATCCATTCATCAAGAATTCTCTTGAAGAGGGTCAGTGAGGGGCTCTGCCTGACATGGATTGGGATTTTGTTCCACAGTGAGGGGAACCTCTGGGATATGAATCTGTCTCTCCAGCATGTCCTATTTATTTCGGTGCTGAGGTTCAGGTCCCCTGGAGCATGTAGCTCTAAGGGATTTAGATTTCCTTAGGTGAAGCATGTCCATTAATTCTGGTTTGGACATGGCTTTATACGTCAGACACAGATCGCCTCTGAGTAGGCGGTACACAACTGAGTAGAGCTGGAGTTTCTTTAGCCGAACTGCATAGGGCATCTGTTTGAGCCCCTTGATCCTCTTGGTGAGATACTTTTGGGGTCTTTCCTGTTGCTGAAGGTGTCGGGTAAGGTACATCCCAAACGGGGCATTGTACTCAATTAAGGGCCTGATAAGTGATGAGTAGAGGGGCACAATGACCTCTCTTGATCTTGATGTGAACCCTTTCATGATAAGGTGGGCTATATAGAAGGTCTTTCTAACCACTTTGGCAACATGATTGTCAAAGTAGAGATTGCTATCTTCTTGGGTCCCAAAGTCCCTAATTACTTCTTCCATACTTAATGGATTACCACCTATGTGGTAATTTGTGGGCACTTTGTTTTTTCCAAAGGGGATGACTATGCACTTTTTGTCATTTAGCTTTAGACCATGGCTCTGGCACCAGTTATCCGTCTCTATGAGACGCTTTTGGAGGATGCTTGTGTCAGTCGGAGAGTCGATTATAGCACCCAGTTTGCAGTCATCTGCGAACTTGGTCAGCCATAGTCCACCCGTTTTAGCCTGTACCTCGGAGAAATATATACCGAACAAGAGAGGTCCCAGGACTGAGCCTTGTGGGACACCACTTGTAACTGGTTTAGAGTCTGACATGGCACCTGCTATTCTGACCATGTGGGTTCTATCCCTGACCTCACACTTGAGTGCTAGGCCAAAGTCAGGTAAAATGCAGTTTTAATAGAAAAAAACGATTTTAAATTAAGTGCAACACAGGAAATGCAGCAAACAGGCTCTAGATGTGTTCTAAATACTGTTTCTAATACAGATATAAACTTTAGCAAGCAGGAAAATGCCGAAAAGTAGATGGCAAAGCAGTAATTCCTAACAAAAAAGCAGAAGAAAATACTTCAAATTTCAAAAGTGGCTCCTTTCTCCTCTTAGCATTTTCTCCCCTTGGTAGGTACTTCAGCAAAAACTAACAAGCCCAGAAAGATGCCAAAACCACAAGGCAGCAGGGTTTTAAGAGATAGAGATCAAGGAGTTTAGAAGTGACCCAAAATGGCCAATAAAACTACAGCTTCTAGGCAGTAACCACTCCTACAGGGCCAGGCAGGTTGTTCAGTGTTACCCACTGCCACTGGTGAACACAGAGACTTCCCTTTAGTCTAAGCAAGCAATTGCCTCCAAGAAACTTACAAACAGTTCAGAACAGTAAATCTGTAACTGAACTTTCTTAAATTTCAGAAAGTTGGAAAAAAGGAAGATTTTTTTTTTTTTTTTTTTCTTTTTTGTTTTAGTTTAAAGGTAGCAGAGATACACAAGTAGCAAAATAATCACAACAGTGCAATAAATGACCCCACACTTGAGTGCTAGGAAAGTCAGGTAAAATGCAGTTTTAAGAGAAAAAATGATTTTAAATCTATAATTTAAATTTATATATATATATATATATATATATATATTTTTTTTTTTTATTCCTACCAAACTGCATTTTTTTAATTATGAATAAAATATTACCTCCTTCACTTTGAGGATGTAAAAGAAATGCAGGTGAATTTGTTTGCATTTATTAGAGAGATGGATTTTCCAAGATAATTTTGATGCAGTCATGTCAGACAAAGCTCCATTTGAATTTTACGTTCTTATTCCATAACTTTTTGTTTATTTAGTTCTTGGTCATTCTACTCATTCAGAATATATAGATCTCCTCGCTTTTAGTCTGCTGTATGTAATATGCCTTAGTATACTAGACCTACCATTTATCCAGAGTTACTTTCATGGTGTCTTTCAAATCCCATTGTTCTCTCTACCTCACACTCTCAAAGTGATTCACTCATTCAATTAAAAAATACCTCTCTCCAGTTAGTGTCAACAAACTATTAAATATGAGACAATTTTCTTGTTGATGCTCAACGAGTTCAGATACAAATTATTGGTTCTAATACAACCTATCTCTGTCACTTTTTTTTTGCTTTATTCAACAGGAACTTCTGTTTTAATGTGCACCATCTGGTATGAAGAAGAAAATTATAACTGTTAAAGGATTGCGATCACTTTTGTTATAGCTGACTGCTCACCTCTCCCAGACCGAATCTCTGCACCATGTAAAAACAATAGAAAACCCGCTCTATGGGATAGCAACATTGAATACTTCAGGCCTGTCAGTAATTGCATACACAACTATCAAAATAATGGAATAGCACGTTAAATATCCCCTAATTCCAAGATCACAGAGCCCTCTTTTTTCTTTGACTTTCCTTTGATATTACAAAAAGTCCTAACTGCAAATTATTCTGTCCTTATATAAAGTGGCTCAACAGATTATGCTACCAGAAACAAAATCCTGTTCAGTAGGTAAACTAAGGTTTGGAAGCCTTAAGATCAATCTCTCCCATTTAGTTACTCTCATGTCCTAGCATGTATACGGCAGTCAAATAGCTGTCAGTCTAGCTGTACTCAATGCATGTTACCAGCTGCACTGATTTCTAGTTTTTTTGCATGGCATTCTGGGGACCACTATCTGCCACTAAAAGCAATAAACAATTATTGAAAATATAATAAAAGTGCAAAGGAGAAATCTGAGTCATACAAAGGAAAATGACCACGGAAAAACAAAGTTCAGCATTACTTGTTTTTCTCTTCTTCTGTGGTTATAAAAATATAAAGAAAGTAAACAATAGTAATGGAATCTAATGAAAATTATACAGACCACATGCTACAAGCTAGGGCAACCACGTTTACCTTTTCCTCTGCATTTTGTATTGGTAATGCTGTGGATCACAGTTCCAGAGACCTGTGGTCACTGTCCATGTAAAGTTTGTCTGTGTCGGTACTTCCCATCTGAAAAGCTAGACTAACCTGTACACACACACACACACACACACTGAATTTACCTTTGTCCTTGTGGCCTGGCCATGGCTGAAATGGTTTGAGAAGGACAAATTTACTTACTTTGTTAACAGATAACTAAATTAAATAAAATGACCAAATCTTAAATTAATAATGTATGCAGATGATATGTGGCTCCTGCAATTCAGTAATCCAGTACTCTGACCTGCAGACCAAGCTACAGGCCAATTTCATTCAGTTTTCTACCTGGTCATCTTCTAACAAACTACTAATTAACCCCAAGAAAACCAATGTCATGGTCTTTGCCTCAGCTAGGAAATTACCTGCTATGCCTCTTGTTCTCTTAATGTCACTGAGCAGAGGTACCTAGGCATAATACTTGACCCTACCCTTTTCTTTTCCACACACTCAGATTTTGTAATTAATAAAGTCCTTGATCAATTAAAACTATGCTACAAGAGCAGTCTTCCTTTCATCCGCTGCTCCCAGGGCCATTGCTAAAAATATTTTAATACCCAAACTGTAATATGGCCTTCCTTTTCTCGTTATGCATTCACCCTATAATACTCACAGAATACAAACCGCTGAGAATAAAATCTGCAGAGTCATTATATTAACAGAACCCCAGATGCACCATTGTGGTTTGCCAAAAAAATTCCATTCAGCTCTCAGTGTCTCCTAGAGCCACTTTTCTTCTAAGTACTCTAATGTAAAAGGTTCTAAAACATGGTCACTGCCCCTTTTTAAGAGTGAAACTACCTTTACAAGAACACCCTTCTGTAATCAGAAATATACAGGACAGCAATTTCTCATTAGTACGCCTTACATTTAAAACTGCTGTCTGCGGGGTGGCTTTTTCTACACTGGGACCCACTCCTTGGAACCGCCTCATGCTGACATCAAAAATCTACAAAACCATTAAAAAATTCAAAGATACACTTAAAGAACCTCTCTCTACTGAATCTACCTGCAACTTCTCCCATTACAATGGTTAGGAAACTAAAAGATCCTATATCATGAATAACAGAATTCATTTAAGAACCTTTTCTCAGCCTCTTGCTATGTTATCATATATATTTTACATTTATTCATATGGGAATTTACGTATTATATGTATGACTGCACTGTATTCTATGTATTTCGTAGCTTGCCTTTTCTATGTACTGTATTTGTTTCTTTCTCTCTCAATGTGCTCTGTCTGGATCTTTTATGCTTGCTCGTTCTGCATTGCTTCTTACCATTATCTTTTACATTTTGCTATGTACTCATTGTGTATATAATTTTGATTAGAAAGATCCTGATTTACTTTCTCCTCATTGTTTGGGTCGTGGCTGAAAAGGGTAAACAGACCAGTCCACTTATCTGGTGAAGAAATAGTATAGAATTAATTAAGCTGTTCTTCTTTCAGCTTTTTCCGGTTAGGGGTCGCCACAGCAGAACTCCGGTCCGCTAATGACTGGCAGTAGATTTTTACAGTGTCGAGGTGCCCAACCTTCAATGAAGGCATGCCCATTTACTTATGTCTTTTGAACGCCACTCAACCATGGGGAGGACATGCAGACTCCACAAAGAAGGCGCTCCAGCCAAGAATCAAATGGGAGAACCTCTTGCTGTGAGGCGACAATGCTACCACTGCACCACCGCGGCTTCCAGTATAGTATAGAATTAATTAAGTAGCATCTTAAAATAACTACAGAAAAGCAAAGTACAGACTTTTGCTCTTAATTAAAAAATGCATAGCTTTCACAAGCCCTAAGATATGTCTTACCTGGTCAGAGCTGAGCATTCCTATTTTAAAACTGACTGCTGATAGCAGCATGCAGTTGTTTGCTCCCAATAAAAATACATGTTGCTTTCTTATACAAGCAAAAGTGTCCTATCTAATCCAAGATGAGACATTTTTTTAAATATGAACAGGGAAGGAATATATAATGCTTTGCTCCTTATTAAAAGAGCATTACATTCACAAGCTGTAGGAAGGACCTTAAGTGATCTCATTTGAAACATTCTTGTTTTAAAGTGACCACACTAAAGCAAGAGACATGGTTTCTGTTTGATAAAAAGTACATTGTTTCCACACGTTATTAGAACTACCCTACCCAACCACAGTTGAGAAATTGCTTAAAATGGTTACAGTGAAGTAACATACACTGTTATGCTCTTAACAAAAAATACACTGCTTTCACAAAGAGTTAGCAGCGCCCTCCCCAATCCAAACAGAGATTCCGGTTTCAAAATGATTGCAGGAAAGCAACATGCAGACTTTTACTGCTGATTAAAAACAAAGTCAGAAATACCTCACAAGATGCAAATAAAGCCATTCTTGTTTTAAACTGATCATGAGGCAACAAAATACATGTTGGGATTTATGAATCCCTACACATATCGCTAAGCCTGTTTGTGTGAAGAGCAGCAATGGCAAGCTGTTTGCGATTCAGCAAACAGCAGTGCACGTCATGACTGTCTGCAAAACAAGAGTTAGTGGGCCAGATATGCTAATGAGTGAATAAAGAGCTGAAATTCATTCTAATTAAGCAATAATCATGTTGGAACAATTCAGAAACCTATAAAGTGGGTGCTGACACATCTTGTTTGCTTTAGCTCTATATTCTAAGACATGCTGGAATACATTAAAAGTGTTAGAGGTTGCTGTCGCCATTATAAATATGTGTGTGCAACAGGCTCTAATACAAGGTGCTGCTGGTGCTGCTGCCAGACCCCAGCCTAGAAGGTGTAGGGTGTTCAGGCCATGTTTGGCCAACTATGGACTACATGAAATAGAAATAATAAATCACTACAGCATAGACAGTTATACTCTGGAACAAATAGTGAACTGTGACTGAATTGGAATCATGGAGAACCCATCCCAGTGAAAACTAAGGTATATGTAGAATTACGCATGCTTGCTACATGGACTTTTCAGTCTCAAACATATTCCAATAGTTTTTCAATGCAATGCCACAACAAGTGGGGGAGTAAAATTTCTATGCCATAGACTGCATCCACCTGGTGAACTGTGAAGAAAGTACATAAACAAAAAAGAATATCATCCATCAGCTGTCAGATGGTCTGTAATGCATGAGGTATGATGTATAATGTCTGTGCAAGTAATCTTGGCAGTTTCCATGACTAACACATGGCACATCTGTGACCTGTACCTAAGTTTTTCAAGGGGGCACTTTCCACAAGGACATCTAGTGGGGAATGCAGGACGTGTACTTGAACCTTGGCTCATGACTCATATGAGAAAACCACACAGCCCTACTGTACAAGGTTACAACAATGCACAATCACAGACTAAACATACAGAACATGCATTTAGGTCAGGTTTTCTCTCTCTAGATACATTTGGGGTGTAAGGCAACCAAACTGATAATTCATGACACTTATTTATTTGCTTCATCCTCATGTGATGCTTGCAATTGCACACTGGTGACACTCAGCAGTGACCATTACTGAATGGCAAGCCATTTCTTAAGGCAAAAACTCAAAAATATATTTTGCATGCGCAAAGACTTAGCTGTCAGTAGCACAAATGTGACTTTTGGTGCTGTGCTTTAATCTGCATTGTGGATATTACTGAATGTAGAAAATATGCGCATTAGGTAACATTCTGACAGGTTCAAAGTGTTAATGCAGTACACTCTGAAGCGCAGCAAAATCACTGCAGAATCTGAACCCACATTAGGGATATTTTTATATTAAGAATCACAATAAATCTTTACTTTCTCTAATTGAACTAGAACTACATGTGTAATATAAAATATGAATGATATAACACAAGTGTGTATAATGGATGATAAACAAGATAATTGTGATCTGTATCACCTGCAGTATTCATACTACTGAGTATAGTAAAAACGCACATATGTGCATGATGTTACAAATACTTATTGTGCAAAAGTTTGAGACACTACAATTAGCCCCATAAAGATTTGGAAATATAGAGTTCAGCAACACAGTTTTAAAAGCATGTCTGAAAATGTTTTCTGGGAAGTAATACTTGTCATTACACCAACTGTACATTGTACTGATATATGTAGCGTACAATATCACATCCTGTAAATTCTGTTTGGCCCCTTCCTCAATAACATAGAGAGTTCAGCAACACAGTTTTAAAAGCATGTCTGAAAATGATTTCTGGGAAGTAATACTTATTACCCCAACTGTACATTGTACTGATATATGTAACGTACAATATCACGTCCTGTAAACTCTGTTTGGCCCCTTCCTCAATAAGTCTTATAACATGAATGCATCAATGAAAAATAAAGTTTTCAGGTGACAAACACTGCTAAACATATCAGTGTTTCACAGTAATGCCATAGGTTCAGAGTTCAAATCTAGATATTTTAATGTCACTTTGAAAGTAGAGATCCTTACTGTACACATATTGTGTGTATAAGGCCACAAAGCTGAGAAATCATCACACTGTTTCATTTATTTATTGATTGATTGAGTGGATGTGCCCTTTGTGTGATGTTTGGCATTGTGCATCAAGGCCGGTCAATGTTGATCACTGAATTACAGTTCACGTCTCAAGAAACAAAAAAATCTATATCACATGTGCAAGACTTAGCTGTCAGTCTCTAAACTAGAGTGTCGGCAGTGTGCTTTAGTTAGCATTCAGGACAGTACTAAATGTCTAAAATACACCCATCTAACTTTCTCAATGGTGTAACGTCAGTGCTGTACATTCCAAAAAACAATGCAAGTAATGTAGGGTTTGAATCTACATTAGGGATTATTTTACTTTAGGAGTCAGAATAAAGATTTGTCAGTTTTTTTTTCTCTGTACTTGAACCATAAGTACACTTGAAAGTTAAAAGATGAATATTGCAACACAAAGTTACCTGTGATCAAAGTTGTGTGTTACTCAAAGCACTGATGAAAGTCAAGTTAATGCCCGAGTATGATGTTACAAATAGTTCTTGTGCAAAAGTATGAAGCATTACAATTAGAAACACAAGAGGTTTGGGAAATCTGAAGAGGTCAGCAGCACAGGTGTAAACATACATCTGAATATGGTCTCAGTGGAGTAAGATTTGCCATTACCCCAAGTGTATATAGCACGCTGTATGCTGTGTACAACATCACGTCCTGTAACCTATTTAAGGCCCTTTCCTCAGTACGTGTTATAACATTAATTTTTCATGAGTTTAATGAATACAACAGGTCATCATACAAAATCAGCATATTATTTGTATGACACTTTATATGGAGCACTATCAGTATCCAGGAATGACTGTACAGAAATGGCATTTCACTTCCTGTGGCAAAAACTCAAAAGAAATTAAGAGTTTGCAGATACTTTGTCATTGGCCACACAAATATGCTTGGCTTTGGCACATATCATTTAGTATTACAGATATTACAAAATTAATACATTTATGCCTCGAACTATTAATCCAATAAAGGGACAAATCAAATGTGCAGTAGTTATCTAGTCTATCTCCACTCATGATCTAAAATCTATACCTCAGCTTGCACCCTGAGAATGTCAGCTGCCTTGTGGCATTAACAGTTTCAAGTTCCTTTTTGTCATGAGTTTGAGTCCCAGATGTTATGACTCATATTTTTACAATTTATCTGCCAACAGGGCATTATGTTCTAATTAAATTTAGGTAACAACAACATAACAGAGATTGTGATGTCATATTTGCTTTTGAAAATGTTCCAGTTATGATGGCCATCAACCATACTAGAAAACATGCCCAGAGGTTCCAATATATTATATATGAGATATCATCCTTAAACAGCAGTTGATGTAGCCACTGTGGAACATTTCTACATACATTGATCAGCTCACATGGCCAAGTCTTACTGCCATGTTTCACACCTAAAATGGACATTGAAGAAATCAATCCCACATTCCAATTCCATGCTGTCATTGCAGTTACCTACCTTGTCCATCATTGCACACAAGCTGGTACATGCAAGATCTGAACTGGGCACCAATTTCCTGCTATTTTTCCTGCAATATGAGAAGATATGGCAGGTGATGTGGAGGGTAGTGCACAATTTAGAGCCCAAAGGTGATGTCCTAAGATCTTTATTGAACTCTTGATAAACTGTTACTACTAAAGGCTGTTACAGGAAGATTATATTGGGTCATAATACAAGGCTGAGATTTTTGGAATAGCTAGGCTAAGGCTGTCACCAGTGCAATTGCCATCCCCCACACACTGGTGAACAATGTTGTCACCATTACAGTGACTTGAAAAGATGCAAGCAGGACCTCCTTTGCTGATAGGAAGACTATTTTCTAACTACCTCAGTTGTTAAGTATAATGGCCCATTACCAGCCAATAAAATGCCACGGTTTGCCAACACAAAAAGTTGTTTGTTGCAATTTTTTTCTTGTTTTGTGTGTGTTCTGTATAGCTTTTGAAGAGATAGAAAAGAATATGGAGGAGCATCAGGAGAGACTACAACACCTGAGATTAGCATGGAGTAAGTATGGCTCAGCTATGAATGATAGCGAGTTAATAATTGAAATCACTTCATCAGTTCTGAGAACATCAGTCCATAATTGCTTAACAAAGTCACTAATGCGTAGGCATACTCTACAGATATAACAAACATACATGCTTGCTCAAATAACTCTTGCAACATAGCATAAGCCAATGTTTCAGACAACCTAACTATATGTGAATTCAAATCAAATCAGCAATTATTGTGTATTACCTTAAAGTTTATTATTCTACAATAAATCAGTAAGGTAGAAAAACATTATAACTATGTCACATGAACTTTTTATACATTGGAATGCATAATATATACATGCAATGGTCACATAACTATTTGCTTGTGTATAATAATGAGATTAAATTCTGTAGTTTAACACATATGAATAGCATCACATTCATATATAGATGTGACAAATCGTAACATATTTACATGGCAATATGGATGGAATGTGATATGTTAAAATTATATGGCATTTATGATCATTTAGGATATTTTCTACACTGTCTCTCCCTTTACCCAATGTCTCTTTTATGACATTTGCACTATAGTTCCTGCTACAGCATGAATGACCACAAGCAAAGGAACCAGACTGGCCATGGTGGCATGGACTGCCATCCCTCCACAGGTGGCTGGGGTGGCAATACCACAACTGGCAGCACAGGGACCAGCACATCTGAGTCACAACCTGGCAGCACTGCCTCCACTGTTGGTGCACTGGTACCCACCAGGAGTAGTATCAGTGGATGTGGTAATCATGTCACCCATCAAGAGCTGACAGGGCTGGTGGAGGAGATAATGGAGGGGCCTTGGTACTCACATCAGCAGAATAGATAAAATCCTGCATTAAACAGCCAAATCAGTTCCCCGTCCTGCACCACTCGAGGTGTCTGGGACACAAGAAATGGATGAGAGTTCAGAGGGTGAAGACTAGATTCTCACTATCCTCATGCTGGACAAGGATGCCTCTCCAAAGTCCCCTACCTATTCCCAATCATGGTGCCCCCCCAACCTTTTCTGCCCATCACCATCCTTATCTGTCTTGTATGTCCTGAATGTCTGCATCTGCTACATAACCCTTTTATTCCTAATGCCTTCCCCAACATTCCTCTCTTTCAAAAAAATGATGGCACCTGGCACACAAAACCCTTTGTCCATCCGTGGTTCTCCACTTTGCGTGTGTATGTGTGTGTGTGTGTGTGTGTGTGTGTGTGTGTGACACTTGATTAGGTCCAATTGGTCACAAATTAAGTTGTTGTCATACACCCCTGATGTGGCTGCAATCAAAATTCCTCAAATGTTTCATAGAAGTACACTGTTAGCGTGTGAAGAAGTGGCTAGCTCTGGTGGTCTTCCACCACCATCCTGTGCATTCCTTTACTCATCCCTAGTGTCCGACCCATTGCCTGCCCATTTTCACCATTGTCCTATCAACCTCTTTTCATACATTTAATCTAGTCAAAAATTAGATTCACATACCATGCACCTGGGAGAGTGGCCCATAAAACAAACTCCAAGTTTTGCCCTCAGCTTTTGTGTGATGCTTGGCAGTGGACACCAATGTTGAGTGAGGGTAAATGCAGTAATAGGGATCTCTTCATGCAACTGTTCTTAGCCTCGCTGTTATGACAGAAAGCAGGACTGATAGTGCGAGGAGACGGTTCTTCTTGCATGCTTAACAGGCTGCAGGATTTAATGTACATCACATGGGGTGTTTCACTTCTCATCAATATAATGAAGTCTGACGAACACAGTTTCCCTTGATTCATACTTTTCACATTGTCAGATTCAATATGTGAGTATTACTACCTGAAGTATGACGTGCTTTGTGATGTGATCAGTTTGTGCTTTATAGGATCATAGGAGATTACTATTCTAACAGCACTAGAGACATTTTAAGCCTAGCTATTCATGGCTCAAATTTTCCCAATTATCAATACCCACAGGCTAGAATGGTTTTGGTACATGCCTGTGCCTTGGGGCATCTACAAACTGCTCCTGTCCATAAGGGTCACAGGTGATAAGACAATCTGCAGATTGTTGATGTGGATCTACAGGTGTTTGAATTCAGCAATATGTCAAACATTAGCTATAGTGTTCTTTTTTAATAACATTTCCCTTCTGAAGTACTTCATAGATTTGTTAGTCCAACACACGTATCCTGCATATCCCTTTTTTAGTATACCACTGTCCCACCCCTGCTCATACCTTTTCATCTTTACATCTGGACATAGCCAAATAAGTATCCTGCATATCTCTTTTTTTAGAATACCACTGTCCTACCTGTGATCAAACCTTTTCACTTTTATGACATCTGGACATAACCAAAACTAATAGGGAGACAAAGCCACAAAAATTGGTTTAGATTACAATTCTTGCTCCTACACATGCAGGGAGTTACTATAATAAAAATTTAGCAGTAGTATGCATGTTCTGAAGAGTATGAAGTTTGGCCCATAGATGTATGTTATCATGTAGTAACTTCAGTTGTTAGAATTGCATAAGGAACATGACAACATGATTTTACCATGTGGCATTCAGGAAATCTTTGGACAGTTGGGATACATGTCCCTGAAGTATCCATATTATGGACACTTTACTGTAACGATCATGATGCATGTTTAAATGAAGACACAAAAAACGTTGACGCCACACACGAATTATGAAATGACTCTGTATCAGAAATGTCTATATGCCTGTACTCCCTAGTCTGATGATGCTTGGCATGGAGCAACATAAACCACTGCTATTTCCCATTCTAAGTTCAAAAACTACAAAAGTAATTATGCATACACTACTACTCCTTTGCTATATATCGTGCAAATAAACTTGGCATTAGTACACTTCAGTAAGCGACTGTAGCAGACTGAGAGCAATGCCAATGGTTTCTGTTACTTGTGTATAGTGTATTGGCTTATTGTTGTCCAAACATGAGGGATTTACTGTGATGCCATCTATGGAGGACATAAAGCTAATGATTTTTGCACAGAAACACATTACCTTTCCAAATGTGTACCAATGAAGTGGGACATTTGGACACATACTTGCAGAATAGTAGTAATGAGTGTACTATTATACATTTGGCATGTATGTCTTGTAGTTACCTTCTACAATGCACATACATCATGAAGTCTACACAATGGCACACAAACTTATGAGAACTGCATACCATGATCTTGAGATGAACAGTCAGGAATGCATGGACAGCACTCTACTGGTTGACAACTGTGCTTATTGTACATCATATAAATGGTCAGTACACCTTAGTAAGATACACACAGATATAATTTAAGTTACAACAATCTCCATGAATGAAGTGATACATGAGTTATTGCAGCAGTATACACTAAACTGTGATCAGCTAATTACTGTTTTGTTTGCCTGTCAAAACACATAATGTACACTACAAGCAAATGTTGTCCAACACTTCTGCTAAGACTTCTCTTGTGTTATCAGCTACAATATTCACTACATTGTGTACTTGGGTAGGTGTTCAAATCAAGCAATGACTGACTGGTGCAAGTGTGTGTGTGTGAGACTGGCTGTAGTGCTAGGTTAGACTAAGACTGGCATATCCAACTGGTCTGGTGTGTACACTTCCATTCAGGAAAAACATTTTCACCAACAGAGGGCTTCTCCAACAATTTCTGTCCTTTTTAAAATGCACATCTAATTTGCAACACAATGGTGAGATCATCTCTTCAAATATGTTCTATCTCACACCTGTAGTAAGACTTCTGTTGGGATGAGTGGCTTGTACACAGTGCTTTAGATTGTGTACTTGGGTTGGTGTTCAAGCCAATAATGACTAACTAGTGTGAATGTGTCTGATTGTAGAGAGAAGTAAAACTGGCATAGCTAACTGATCTGGTGTGCACACTTCCACTCAGGAGAAATATTTACACCAGGAGAGGGATTTTCCAACAAATGTCAGTCTTTTTAGCCCAAATATCTGCTTTGCAACACAGTGAGGAAGTCATCCCTTCAAATATGTTCTGCCTCACACCTGCAGTAAGATTTCTTCTGTGGGGTGAGTGGTTAATATACGATTCTCTAGATTGTTCGAATCCAGTAATGACTTACTAGTATAAGTATGTGTGTGACTGTAGTGAGAGGTAGGACTGACATATCCAACTGATCTGGTGTGTACACTTCCACTCAGAAGCAGTTGCACTAGAAGAAGAGAGAAGGCTCCCCCAACAATTTCAGTTCCTTTTAGCCCAACCATTTGCTTTGCAATGCAATGATGAGGTCATCTCTTGAAATATGTCCTGTTTCAAAGCTGTAGTAATACATTTTTGTGTGGGGTGAGCAGTTTATACATAGTTCTATATAACTGTATACCTTAGACAGGTAGATACTTAAATCCAGCAATGACTAACTAGTTTAACTGTGACAGGTAAGACTGACATATCCAACTAATCTGGCATGTACACTTCCAGTCTAGAGAAACATTTGCATCAGGAGTGTGTTCCCTCAACAATTTCAGTCCTATTAGCACAAACATTTGCTTTGCAACAAAATGGTGAGCTAATCCTTTCAAGTAAAGTTCTGTCTTCTGTCTCAGACTTGTAGTAATACTGCTCCTGTGGTGTCAGTAGCTGATACTGTATTCTTTACATTGTGGATTTAGGCAAGTGTTTGAATCTGTCAGTAACTAACTAGTGTGCAACTCTACTGCTAGACAGGGTTAGCTTGTCTGTATACTTCCCCTCGGTGGAAATATTTGCACAGAGAGAGGTCCTCCACAAATCTTTCAATCACTTTTAAGGCAAACATTTGATTTAATACACAATGATAACTTCATACTTTTACAGATGTATAATCTTACAGCTGTACTAGCACATCCTGTGGTGTGAGCAGTAAATCCACAGTTCTCTAGCATGAGGACTTAGATAGGCAGGGTTTCAAATCTGGTATGACAGACAGGATTGTATTAAGCAAAAATACTGATGTGGTTGAGTCACACTTGTGTAAACACTGATATGGCTAGAGGATTTCAAGCCCTCAAAATTCATTTTAGGGGTTACATGACAATTCCAAAAAACAATGCTTAAGTCAAACCTTTATGTGCATGCCATCTGACACCAGGAGTTTAAAGTCTTCTTTTGGCAGAAGCAGTTAATGCACAACTCTTTAGAATGTGGAAATAGATAGTGGTTCAAATCCAGCTATTTTTCACCTAGTATGGTGGAATAACAGATTATCTGGATTGTGTACCAACAGGTTCCTCAGTAGATATGATGCAAATAAATCAACATAAGGTGAACAGTTACATGGCTGTATCATTTTGAGCCTTTTGGTTTCAAATACACTCCTGAAGTCATCTGATCAGGTATGTGCTTTCTGACAGCTCTAATAATGATGCCTTCCATGGCATCAGCTTTTAATATACAGTTCTCTAACATAAAGACCTAGACAGGCAGTTCTCTAACATACAGACCTAGGCAGGCAGATGTTTGAATCTGGAAATTTAATTGTGGAAAACAATAGTGACAGCCAGGACTGGCTTACCTAACAGATGCTGACATGCAAACACACACTACTGTGAACAATAGCAGAACTAAATGATTTTGAACCACAGAATACATTTTGGGGGCAGCATAACCATTGTAACACATGGTTGATGTAATGTCTTCAAGTGTGTGTTTCATAATACTTCAGATACAGATCTTGCTGTGATGCCAGTAGTTAATCTACAGCTATATGACCTATAAACACGGGTAGATATGTGTTCAGAACTGTCATGGTGTAACTACTGAGTGTGTAAAAGACTGGTTACACTCAGTATTGGCTTCTCAAAGCCAAGTGCTGATTACAATTTTACTTACTGTTCTCTTTCACAACTGGGAAGAACCAGGCCAAATTGTGCAAGCTCTTCAATGGACGACATATTTATTCAAGCACAATGCTTCAGGTTATCCCTTCAAGTATGTGTAGTCTGACAAGTATGATATGAAGTCTTAGGTGGCATCCTCAATTAGTGCATATATCACAAGGAGTATGACTTACATTGTATGTTTTCTAATTCAGTGGTCTATGCCTTTCATTATTTTGTTTACATTACAGTAATTAAGGGTTATAATGGCTTATTCAACTGATGTTGGTATATTTCATACTACATAATGGTTACAAAGTGTCACAGAATCTGTGTGGTTTTGGGATGGGTAACTGAGGTTCATCCAGTAATTGTTGTACTTCCTTAAGAGCTTGCCCAGTCTAACAATATATATTTTTATACAATATTTATCACAATGCACATTAATTAATTAATTAATTAATTAATTAATTAATGTTGAAGAATAGTTATTGTCACTTGTTTTGTGGAAAAAACTTCTGAGAATTTTCCTCCAGCAGCGTGGCTCTTCCAATGATTGTGCAATTGAGGTAATGGCTGATGACACCAAAACTGTAATAAGCTAGTGTACACCTGTTGTATGTAACCTTTAGCAGTTTCTCCAGTTTACTTACTATGTGATGGTACTGTTGCACCTGGTTTGGGCTATGTTGCCTGTTATGATCCATGTATTATGGTTCCTTAAGAGCTTGCCCAGTATAACAATATATATTTGTATACAATATTTATCACAATGCACATTAATTAATGGTGGGGAATAGTTAGTGTCACTTGCTTGTGAGAGTTGACCAAAATTGGATTTGTTGTTAAGCTGAGCAGAACACATGTCAAACCATGCTCCCTGGCTCTCCAAAGGGACTAGGTCCCTTATGAAACAAAGATATTGTGCTTGGAAAACCTGGAAGAAAACTAAACCACCTTTTCTTCAAAAATACAGGCAACTGAGGAACCTTGCAAAAAAACATACAACTAAAGACAAAAAGTTATATACTATAGCTCTGCTCAGCTTAACAACAAATCCAATCCTCGAAAATTTTGGTCAACTCTCAACAACATCCTGTATCCTGGAAAGCCCTCTAATCCCTCCCCATACCCTAACTCTTCCTCTCAGGAAACAGCTACCCTCCTGAATAAACACTTTATCTCTTCCATCCAAAATCTGATAACCTCTAAGCCAAACTCTACTTCGACACCCACCCCTCCAAGTCCCACTAACACAACTTTGTTTTCTTTTGAGCCAGTTCCCATTACTTACATCAAATCTCTACTACTCAAGCTAAAACCTTGCTCTCCTTCCACTGACAATCTATCTCCTACATTCCTCAAACTTGCTGCTGACTCAATTGCCTATCCTATATCTATACTAATTAATCAATCTATTCTGGAATCAACTGTCCCCACCCTTTGGAAATCTTTCTTCACTATCCCTCTTCATAAAGGTGGAAACTCCACTGACCCCTCAAACTACGGACCCATTGCCATTCTGTACCCCCTCTCCAAGATATCAGAAAAATTTATTCACAGCTTCTCAATCACCTCCTCACACAACACTTACTTACCTCTACCCAACATGGATTTCGTCCTCACCCTGGCACCACCACTGCCCTCCTCTCCTTTACTCACATCATTGCAGAGGCCCTAGACAACAATTAACTCATTTCCTGCCTCTTTCAAGATCTCTCCAAAGCCTTCTCTTCCTCTACGTGCCTCTACTACTATCCAAACTCGCAAATCTCCACCTATCCCCCTCCGCACTTGCCTGGTTTAATAGTTACCTATCTGACAGGGAACAATCTGTCAAATGGCTCTCATCCTCCTCACCTTTACTTCCCATCTCCACTGGTGTTCCCCAAGGCTCCATCTTGAGACCCCTTTTGTTTAACATCTTCACCAATGATCTTTACACCTCATGCAAAGAATCCTCCCTTATTCAGTATGCCGATGACTCCACACTTATATCCATCTCAAATAACACTCCTGAACTACACTCCCTGACCCAACAAGCCCTACTATCCATTGAACAATGGCTCTCTCACAACCTATTGATCCTAAATCCCAAAAAGACCAAACTCCTACTTTTCTTTCCCCATTCGCTTTCTCATCACAAAACCTCCTTTTTTATTACATCTTCTAACAATACAACTATCCAACCTGACACCCACACAAAACTCCTAGGGTTCATTATCGATGACAAACTCAAGTTCAGCCTACACATAATCCAATGTATAAAAAAAACAAACCAGAAACTAGGTCTTCTGTATCGGAACAAAAAATTCCTAACCCCTGAATCTAGACTTACCCTGGGCCAGGCACTCCTCCTCCCCTCCCTCTTATACGCCACCCCAGTTCTTACCAATATCCAGGCCTCCACTCTAAACAAACTCCAACAGACTTACCATAAAACAGCCAGATTCATTACTAACTCCCCATACAACTCACACCACTGCATTTCTTTAAACTCTCTTCAATGGCTTGAACTTCCCCAATTTCTGCTATCTTATCAATTTCATATGCTACACTCTCTTCTTTATAAACCCTCCTTCTGTCCATCTCTATCTTCCTTAGTCTCCATCTACATCCCATCCCGGACCCTGCGTACTTCTAACCAACAATTACTTGATATCTACCACTCAAAAAGGTCAGTAGGCAAACTACTCTACAAACAATCCCTTGCCCATGTTTGGAATAAACTTCCCCTTGACTTACGTTCAATCTCCCACACCTCACACTTTAAAAATGAACTAAAAGCTTATTTTCTCAATTCCAGAACCTGCCCTTGCCATGACCCTACCTAGTCTTCCTTCCCTTTATGTACCCTCAAAGGACCATACTTAGTACCTCTTTACACCTCTCTCTCCAATGTGTCTACTATGCGTTTGCATAATTTTATTGTTGACCTATTGAACTATATCAATGTAAAATTGTTACTTAGCTTCTTTTTAATGCAACTTTACCTTCATGCATGTAACCCAACATATGTGAATCTTTTTGCTATAACGGCTATTATATCAATATTGTTTAAAATTGTACTTGTTTAAAATGTACTACTGGAGCTTTTCTTCTCGGGTCTCCACTGAAAATGGGCCACAAGCCCAGTTGGACAAACCCGGTTAGCAAATGTCAATAAATAAATATAAATAAATAGATAAAAATGTATTATGGATGTGTTGCACATTGCTCAAATGGGGGAACATATTGGTTTCTGACAAGACAGTATACTGCTTTCACAGATGTACTTCGTCAGACTGCAGTAATATAGGTGTGTGTGTGGGGGGGGGGGGCAGCAGGAACTAAACACATAAGCCAGAAATGCTTTACCCCCCCCCCCCAACACATATAGTACTTTGAAATGGTGCATGCAGCAGTTTTCATTACACAATTAGTGATATCAGGCATATTTTGGTTGTAATTACTTCTCCTATACACTATCATGAGTGTTCTTCCCTTACACATACCTAACCATGTCCATATTTACACACTGAAATTTGCATACAAACATTCCTGATGTTAATAGACTGCCTCCACAATGACTTGTATCTTCCAGGATTTCCATCTTAGTATACTTGTCATGACATGTCCCACATCTCCAATGAAATTACAACTCATCCATCATAGTTATACATCTGTACCAATGTACTGCAGCATAATGTTCAGCTAATATGCTGTTCAAAGTGGCAGCTCTGCTTCTGTGACATGGTTTTGTGTATTACACCACATACAGATTATTCTAAATCCTAACCTCCCCAACATGCATGTGGCTGCCACAACTGCCATTATTGTCTCTATTATTAGTACTTGTCTGGGCATTATGTCCATTGATCTTGCTTATTCCTCTTAACTGGTCCACACATTTTATGTATGCAGTTTCCCATTACCCCTGCATTGTTAGTTCAGTTCATATAATGTATGGGGATTCGTACACGTCTTATCAGCATGTTTGTCTGCAAATCACAATTGATTCATTTGAAACATTTACTGCTTGAATTTTATGACCCAGTGCACCTCACACTACTACTGAATTTCCTACATGTCCACTACCTGCACTGAATACAATGTACTACTGTAGCATAGGTTCACAGGTAAATACTAGCGTCTATATTACATAATCAAACTTTTAAAAGTTTGAACGCCATATGGTCGACACCATATGATCGAACTTTTAAAAGTTCGAAAATGTAATAAAAAAAATAAACAAAAGAAAAAACCTACCTGAATGTTTTAACCAGGGGGACAAGCCCCCATGCACCCCACACCTCCTGCACTTTAAATATATCAACTCTGAGATTGCACTACAGTCCAGAAAAGGGAAATCTTCCCATTCCACACTGTACGGAGATCTCCATTGAAACGTTTGAACTTTTAAAAGTTTGATGATATGGTGTCGACCATATGACGTTTGAACTTTTAAGAGTTCAACAATGTAATATAGACCCAAATACTAGACTAGCTGCCCTTGCAGACCATTTTAAGCCTTACAATTTCTATTTTTACTCTTGAATAAACACAACTTATTTAATAAATTCAATGCTGGCTAGATTTAGGGATGTATTCAATTGGAATCCATTTTTGGCTGCTCCTGAATTCAGCAGGGTATATGATCTTGGAAGATGAGGACCTAGACATGGTGACCTTCCACTCTCTTGGCAAATACCATTAACAGACAGAACTAGGACTGCCTAGGCCAATACAATAGTGGGTCACCACAGTGTTGAGGCATATGTTTTGATTTATCCATCTTCCATATTCATATGAATAATGATAATATTGTATATATTATTTTTGAGACTTCAGAAAAATTCAATAGTATGTCCAAAATGTATATATATATGTGTGTGTGTGTGTGTGTGTGTGTGTGTATATATATAGTCCCGGAGGGTGTGTCTGACCCTTGTGTCATGCACTGTTGTGGTACTAATACTACACCAGGGGATCGGATATATCAGTAAATGAGTGATTCCACTCATGTGGCTCTGCTCAATCTGTTTTATTTTATTAAAATTAAGACAAAAGAGGAAGCACTGTCTGCAGGGTAAGCATCTTGAACTTGTGGACCTTGACAAAAACATTCAGAAAAGAAAGTCCATTTCATACCTTATCTAATCTAGACAATTTGTTATGGGAGAGAGGATACTTCATGTCTTGTATGTGCATAGTAGTACATTTAGAACTAACAAATGATTGTGTTTCCTTTACCATTGGTATCATATCTCTCCCTGATTTTCAGGGACATCCCAGTGTTTCACTCCAATTTCAGCTCTGTACCTCTTAATCCCTTGTAATGCATGATCTTTGGAGAAAGGTGATGAATTTTACTTAAAAGTAAATTATGACACTGTTTACATAGAACTGTACACTTCTTTCACTTCTGAAATGTATACTAAGTCATGCTCTCATATTCTGTCAGCATCTCAAATTAATAGTAGTAACATTTTAAAAAGTGTCCCTGATTGTACAAGATTATTTCTGGATTTGTCCCTCATTTTGATTAGGTTTGTCCCCAGTTCACTTCAGAGCAGTGACTGTTATCTGTTGTATTTCCCCTTCCTTTTATGTATTCTAAGTTGCCTTATCTATTGTTTTTCGATTTGCCCATACCTGCTTACTGAGCTTAGGCTTGTTTACAATCCTGAGTTTACATTGTCTACACAAGCCCTGATGCACCTCAACATGCCACAAGCATGTGTTCTGGCCATGAGCAGGTGCTTCTCAATGTGTAGATTAGCTTGGAGTCTTACATATTTGATTGGCATTGCTTCTTATCATGAACAGACAGAGAGCTGATCGCTTTAACTTCAGTACATCATGTACTATAGCAATAACCAATGGCTGAGTGTGGGTAATGCTGGATTTACCCACGGTTGCTGTGGTTTGGTCACAAGTGCGAAGGCCAAGTGACCAAACCATGCCAACTGTGGGTAAATCCAGCATTACCCACATCCAGCCATGGGTTATTGCTATTATACAATGTTGCTAGTTGTGTGTTGTGTTTTTGTTGTTGTTATTTAGGTTTTTGTTTGGTTTATTTTGTAATCTTCCCAATTGTATTAGAGAAAATAATTCCAGACTTTTAGTTCAAGTTTATTTCATTTTCTTTTATTTTAATACAAGTTAATATTAATTTTTCAAGAGATGTGAAAAGAGAATTATATAAGTAACTATAGTTAAATGTGTTGCTATGTTTCTCTGTTGTATATTTTTGATATTTCTATACTGCATCTGATGTGTTTGTTGTCTATCTTCAGCTGTTGACTTGAGTCCTTCTTAGTGTAGTACCTGTAATGAGATATTTTCTTTGGATTTAGTCATGTATACATTTTATTTATTTTTTTTATGTTTTAAGTTATATACAGTAGAGAGTCGATTATCCAAACTAATTGGGACCTAGGGTAGTTTGGATAATCAAACATATAACTGAACAGGATAAAAAACTTCTAAAAATGTTTTTCATTAACATTAAAAAAGAAAAATGGTGCTGCGGTAGCGTTGTCGCCTCACAGTAAGACGCTGTCTGGTTCGACTCTCAGTTAGAGCATCTTCTGCGTGGAGACATGCGTGAATGGGCATACCTTCGTTGAAGGTTGTGCATCAGGGCTGGCAACTCGGTACGTAAAAATCAACTGTCAATCATTAGCGGACCGGAGTTCCGCTGTGGCAACCCCTAACCGGGAAAAGCCGAAAGTCACAACAACAACATTAAAAAAGAAAAATAAAATAAGTATACTGTCAGTACAAAATGGTATAGTATATTATTGTAGTACAAGCTCAAAAACACTCACAAATGAATATGTATAATGTTTACATATTCAGACTTTATGATTTTTCCTACATGAAAACTTTGGAAGGCTACGTTCAGATAAGTGATGTTTCAGATAATTGACTCTCTACTGTATAAGCATAAATGTACTTACTAATTAATTAGACTGTAATGTTTAGGGTCATTGCTTTTCTTATTCTTTTAGTATTTATATTGTAATGAATTGTTGAGAATTGATTTTATAGTTCATAGTAATATGATTAGGTTGTTATGCACATTTTAAATTGCTTATGGGGCTGGAAGTTTTTTTTTTACTTTGAAATGATGTCCAATTAAGGGAGAATGCATGCTTAACTGTTTTGTACATTTCCGTATTTAGGGACTGATCTGGTGTTTGATATGCAGTGTGGTGTTACTTGACATACTGTGTTTTAAATAAGGAACATGGCCATACAGTACTTCATGAGTCACAATGTAATGCATGCAAGGAAAATCAGGTTATTTTTGATTTTTTATGTACCTGATTTTCCTTGTATGCAGCTCTCTGGTTTGCATATAACGACAGGAAAGTCTGGCCACTGACTGACACTTTAGCAGCAGGTCTTCTTCCTGTTAATATATACTCAACGTACATGATAAATATGAGGTTCAAATCAGGAACGTGAGCTCATTATCTAGGCCTGCTCTATTCATGTAGTACATGACAGCATGCTATGTGCCAGCACAGAGCATCACTCCAGATTTTTGGAATGTAAATGAACTGAGAAAAAAAAGAAGGGAATATCTACTGCAGATGTGTTCAGAAGGGTACAAAGTATTACTTTTGCATATCTTCACATTGTTTTGGGGGTTGTAACTGTTTTTAGTTTTTTTTTTGTTGTCCAGTTAAGGGAGAGACGCATGTTTACCGGTTTCTATATGTTTTTGTGCTTAAGGGCTAATCTAATTTTTTATGTAGTGTGCAGTTTCTTGACATATTGTGTTTTAAATATGGAAGGTGTCTGTCACAATATTCTGCATATAAGGAAAATCAGTTATTTTTGATTTTTTTTATGTACCTGATTTTCCTTTTATGTAGCTTTCTGGTTTGCATTTAGTGACAGGAAAGTCTGGTTGCTCACTGATACTTTAGCAGTCAATCTTTTTACTGTTGGTACATGCTCAATTTACAAGCACACTGGTTGGGCTGACCAATCAGCATGCTCGTTTTTGAATACTAATGACATACCATTGTATAATAAGCAATAACTGATGAATGGGTGTGGGTGTATGAGGATTTACCCATGGTTGGCATGTTTTGATCACAAAGGCAAAACAATTTCTTTATTTCTGATGCAGTGTATACCAAGGAAGGACATTCATGGTATGCGTTATTTTTTATATATCATTTGATAAGCATGAGACATTTTTCTTCTTTTCTTGTCCAAATGATTCAATGCTGCTGAAACCATTCAATCACACTAAAGCTGCAAGTTAAAACAGGAAGAACAAAATGGTTTATAGCTTAAATTTTTCCCCAGAAATAAAGGCATTCATCTCCTGAAGTATTCCTTATTAAGCATTCTTCTCATTTGTTCATGTTTTATTGTTGCCCCTTCGTCCATTCTCAAATATTTATTCACTCTCTCCTTCTCAAGTTCCTTTATAACACAGTCGTGTCCCGTGTTATTTTCTTGCTGCTGCTTTGCGCAAGTCCAAATGTCATTCGTATGTCATCAGAGAAAGTTGCATTCATCATCCGATGAACCGTTCAGTTTAAATAATTCAAAAAAGAAATGAGATGTCTTTGAAAAAGGTTGGTTTGTTGGAGCCAAGATAAAATCATATCCTAATCTATTACGTGATCAGCTTAATAGATTAAGGGCAAGACAAAACAGCAGTGGCCACAAAGAATCACCCTGGAATATCCTCCTTTTAGTTTTTATCTCTGGGATTATAATTTGCCCTTTGTCATGTTTTAGCTCCAAAGAGTTTCATAGTTACTGCAATGTAATTGATCAATGTAGGGTGTATCATAAACGTATTTAGTGTGCATCTTAAATGAGTGTAAGTATTCCATTATCCATGAATGTGGAATGCAGTTGAATGCTTTTTTATGTTATGGAGCTTTTCTACCCGGGCCTCTGCTGTAAATGGACCTGTGTCCAGTCGGACTATCCCGGTAAACAAATGTAAAATAAAATAAAAATAAAATGACATACTTAGATTTTCTCCATTTTACAGCTGTATATCATGACCTTGATTGCCAATAGATGAGACATTGTTCTATACAACTTTCTTTTATTACTTTTTTATTCTCTTGCCATGATTGAATTTAGATGGCTATAAACTCTGTGTGAATTCTAGTAAATAATTTACATATAGCAGGAATGTGGTTGTAGAATGAGTTGCAGGTTTATTCTTAAGGAAGAATATCATTCTTCCTGTTATTAACCAGGTTGGTGTCTGTTCAGGATGTGCATATAAGTATTTCCTTCTCGGGGCTAAAACTGGAGTAAACATTTAATACATTTAGCCAGAAGTTAGGCACTGTATCAAGACCCATTGTTTTCCAGATGGGAGTTTTCCTTAGTTTCGATTAATTTTCTCTGTTATTTCACATATTCTATATTACAGCTACTTTGTGTTTCTTTTAATTCTTATAAACATTCAACATCATTGCTATATTCAACAGGGTCTTCAGCAATGCCTCTCAAAATGGATACATTTTTTTGATCTTGTTTGGTGCTGTTGCTATTCCTTTTTCTTTGTTTCCCAGTTCTCTGTAAAATGCTTTTGGTCATCAGTGAATGTCACTTTCCACTATAATTCTTTGTATACATTCTAAGTTTTTCTTGTTTCTACTGATCATTGCTGCTGTTACCACTGGGGTGGCCATTCTGGTGGTTGGTAATATTTTGGATGGATCCCAGCTCTAGAGCTTAGACAGTAGGGCCATGAAGACATCCAAACTGACTGCTAGCGATAATGCAGTTCAGAGCATATTATAGGTTCATAGATGTGTACTAGACTAATGGCCCTGGAGCCGCCTAGCCCTTAGGATTACCCTAGCACCATGCCACACAACCTTAGTTCCCAGTGCCTATGTTGAGTAAAGACACTGGAGTGATCTCTGGGGTGAATTTTCTATTTCCCATCCACTCATCAAGATTTCTCTTGAAGTGGGCCAGTGAGGTGCTCTGCTTGACATGTATGGGAAGTCTATTCCATAGCATGGGCAGTCTCTGGTTTATGAACCTGTCACTTCAGCATGTTCTGTTGATTGTGGTAATGAGGTTGAGGTCTCTGGAGCATGTAGTGTGGAGGGATTGGGATTTCTTTAGATGTAGTATTTCTAAAAGAGCTGGGTCAGACATGGCTTTGTAAGTCAAGCAGGGATCGCCTCTAAGTAGGTGATATGAGACAAAGAATAGATGGATTTTTTTTAGTCTCTCCATATAGGACAAATGTTTAAGGCCTAGGATCCTCTTTGTGAGGTATTTTTGTGGACTCTCCAGTTGTTGCAGGTGTTTAGTGAGGTACATGTCAAATGGGGCACTGTACTCAATGACTGGCCTAATGAGGGAAGAGTGGAGGGAGACAATGACCTCTTTCTTCATGGATGCAAAACCCTTAGTAATGAGATGTGCCACATAGAAGGACTTTCTGACCACAGTGGCAATGTGGTGGTCAAAAGAGAGGTTGCTGTCAACCTGTGTTCCCAGATCTCTTATAATGCTTTCTGTGCTCAGTGGACTACCATCAATGTGGTAATTCATGGGAACTGGGTTTTTCCCAAAGGGGACGATTACACATTTTTTGGCATTGAGCTTAAGGCCATGGTTCTGAACAGTCATTGGTCTCATTGAGGTCTTTCTGTAGGATGTCAACATCACTCAGGGTGTTAATAATAGCTCCCAACTTGCAATTGTCTGTGAACTTTATCAGGCAGAGTCCCTTCATGTTGGCCTAGACTTTAGAGAAGTAGATACCAAACAGGAGAGGACCCAGGCCCGAACCCTGTGGGACTCTACTCGTGATTGGTCAGCAGTTTGACTTGGAGTCAACACCGTGAGTTCTACCAGTGAGCCAGTTTGCAACCCACCTAGTGATATAGGGGTTGATGCCTAGCTTAGTTACCTTTTCTATGATTCCTGAGTGTGGAATGGTATCAAAGGCCTTGGCCAGATCAACAACTCTGGTGACTGACTCAAAGAAGTTGACCAAGTTGACCGTGGATGATCTACCCTTCACAAAACCAAACTGTGTGGGATCCAGAGTTTGTAGATTCCCTATATCCTTGTTTATTAGGTCCATGATGATACATTCCATAGCTTTGCATAGCAAATTCATCAGGCTAATGGGGAGATAGTTCCCAAGGTCTGTAGTCACTCCTCCTTTGTGGAGAGGGATGACTGTAGCAGTGCACCATTCGGTAGGGACAAAGCCTGAGGTGAGGCTGTGATTGAATGGGGCACATAGGTGAGGTGCCAGTTCACTCTGTAGTTCATGTAGAAAACACCCAGGGATATTGTCAGGTCCCATAGAAGCTGTATTCTTGGTCTTGGAAACTGCTGTTTTAACCTGTGCAGCAGTAATACTGGGTTGTCTGGCAATCTACTGGTATTGTGATCGGTCCCGTGGGGGGGTGTAAAGTTGGCACTGAACCTGCTGACCAGTATATCAGCAATATCTGTTGGCTCAGTATAGGAGGTACCATTGACAAGCAGCTCAGAACAAATCTGAGTATTGCCATGGAGATTCTTTACATAACTATAGAAGGCCTTGTGGTTGTCTTTACTATCTGCTGCAATTCTGTTTTCATAGCTAGCTTTAGAAGATTTGATGAGGGATCTCAACATTTTGTTGAGACTGATAAGGGAGTTTTTCCAGTCTTGGGACTTCACCTTATTCCGAGCAGTTTCCTCCTGTTGTAGAGTTTGTTTATGGCAGGGGACCACCAGATTGGCTTCCTTTTTTGGAGGAGAGTGTCTTGGTTCTATTGGGTATGGTGGGATCCATGCATTTGTGTACGTGTCCGTACAGTGCATTGGTGTATGACGCGGCAGTCATGCAACTGATCTCCATTTGCATGGGTGCCATGAAGTTAGCCACCTCTGTTTTTAGGAGCCCAAACTTAGCTTTGGAGAAGTTTTTCATGCTGACTACCTTTGTGGGGGTGGGGGTGGTGGGAGGGATATGGATTTCCAAGGTGATTAGTTTGTTGTCGGATCTAACTAGGGAAGAGTTGACTATTGGTGTAGAGCAACGGTTGCCCATGTTAGTAATGACCAGGTCAAGGATGTTGCTACCTCTAGTGGGGGTAAGAAAGAACTAGTCTAGGGCATTGGAATTAATGAATTCCAGGAAACATTGGGCAAGTGTATTGGTACATGAATAGTTTTCCCAGTTAATAGAGGGGTAGTTGAAGTCACCCATTATGAGAGTGTTAGGTTGGACCCAAATATTCTCCAGGGTGCTTAAGAATGTGGACATGGTTGGGGATCTGTAGCAGGCTACGACCTGAATCACTGTCTTACCCAATGTTAGCTGCACCTGAAGTATCTCAGAAGCATTATGTTGGCCTACCAATCTGGAGGTATGTGGATCCTTTATGAATATGGAAACACCACCACCTTTGGAGCTTCGGTCCAAGTTCTGGGGCCAAAAGGTGTGGAATGAGGTATAGCCTGGTAGTGCAGGGGTGCTTTCTGCTGCCTTGAACCAGGTCTCTGTTATGGCACAAATGTTAGTGTTCTCCATTTTAAGGCGTGCTTCGAGTGAGTGCATTTTGAGATTTAGACTTCTAGCATTGAGCAGCATGACCCTCAGATTGCATTTGTTTGTAGCTGATACAGTGGTAATTTGGTCTATGGAACACCACTTAAAAAGGCACTACAGGGGTGGCAAGAGCTTTGGCCAGTATTCGGAAGGCCAGGGGTGACAGATGCAGGCCATCTCTGGCAAAGCATCAAGGTCTGTCAATCATGTCATCCCAGGCAGACAGATACTGGATCCCCTAAGAATGACACCAGAAACTTAGCCAATTGTTGAAATCAGTCATTTTCTGTTTGTACTGTGGTATCATTCTGGGTGATGGTAAGATGCTGCTCAGGGCTAGGGTCATCCCCACCTGGGCTACATAATCCGAGAGCTCCTCCATGTCTCTTTTCATGTGGTCCAGGGAGGTACGTCTCAGGTCATTCACACCTACATGTGCAACGACAGAGTCATATTTGTACCTGTTGTTGAGGGACCCAAGTGAGTGTGTTATGTGGCAGATCCTGGTGCCTGACAGGCAGCTGACTGTTACTTTCTCCTTATTCAACCTATTGAGTGGGACATCAGTGTGCCTCACTATCAAGTCGCCTATGACTAGTGTGTTAGGCATGCTGTTTTCCTTTAGGGGCTTTGGTTGAGTGGCACACTGTTTAGGAGAGTTATGTGTCTCATGATTAGTATTGGGGTGGTTGAGTGTGTTTCTACCTTGGAGGTCTCTGCTGTTTGGGTAGATTTTTATTGAGAGCCTCCGTGAAGGTGGGTGCACGGTTTGTGTTTTTATGTGAAGGCAGTGCTGGTGTGTGTTCTGGAGGGCTATGTGTTCCATGTGGTGTGATGCAAGTGTTGACCTTCGCCTCATGACCAGCTATTCCAGTCTTGGCTGGAGCGTGCGTGGCTTCCAATTTGGCTATATAAGTGCATCCCTCGCAAGTCTGAGTGTTGGGAGGTAAGAGGAGAGGGTTGTCAGTGTACATGAGGCAGTTGCTACATTGCCTCAGGATGTCAAAGTTCACCAGGTTAATAGAAGAAAGCACAGGGAACTGACCTTTAGACATGTCTGGAGGGATGGGTATTAATAATAAGTACTGGAGCCATTTCCTTGTAGAATGTTTAGTGCTGGTAGCAATTTTGTGTGCTACAATAATTGCTACAAGAAGTCTGGTAAAGTGCTAGACTAATAAGCTAGTAAAATTGCAGGAGAGGAGAGAACTAGTAGATCTAAGGGAAAAATTGAACAGCAGACTTTGGCACCACTCAGAAGCTTACAAACAGTCTTGGATACAGCAAATCTGTATCTGGACTAGACTAGTTACAGGAAAGGTGGGAAACAAGCGCAAACAAAGGCTTTTAAACCAGAACGTTGAAAGAGATGAAAAAAATCTGACCAAACAGCCAATAAGCTACATTTTCTGGGTCAGAAACTACTCTTCCTGTGGTAGATAAGCTACCTAGTGCTTACCACTCCTACTGATAAGCTAGAAGGCTTCCCTCCAACACAGAAAGACTTGGTGGGCTTAGAAGCTTACATACAGTCCTGGATAAAGCAAATTTGTATCTGGACTAGACTAGTTACAGGAAAGGCAGGAAACAAGCTTAGAATTTTTTTTTTTTTTTACAGAAAAGCAGCTAAAACAGCACCAAAAACAATTCAAGTGCAGTGCAAGCTAGCACATTTGAGCGTGTAGCAGTATTAAAGCAAATGCAGTTTAAATAAATGCAATTTATTCAAAATGTATTCTGAAATGAATTCAATTATTATTTTATTCAACTCTGAACAGTTAAAAAGTTCCAAAAATATACTTATCAGCTGAGAAGCACACATTCTAGCAAAGTGTTTTTTTTTTTTGTCAAGTTAAGTAATAAATAAGCTCTAGTCACAAGCTATACAAGGCTTTCCTCTAATTTCTCCTTAAAACAGTAAAAAGAGGACATTCCAGGGTTGGAGGTGATTTTCTAACATTGACAGGAGTTAAATGTTCCACCCAATCCCACCACAGCTAGACACATAGGGAACCCAGCTTGCTGATCAGGATGTAGACAGTTTATTACTACTCCATTTTGCTGTTGCATATGCTCCTTTCAAGAAACTGGAATGCAAGGGCAATATCAAGGGAAAGGCAAAGACTTAGCCTTTGAGTGGGAGAGAAACAGTGGCAGCCAGGGTAGTTAGGTGGTGATGGAGCAGCTGAAAGGAAGAAGAGGCTTATGCAAAAGCCACTCGATCCTTGTACCACTGGGGAGGCAGCTTTTTTTTGTCATACAGTATTCAGCAAACCTCCCCTCACACCACTCAGGCCGAGTAGAATATAAATATAAAAAAAATAAATAAAATTTATAATAATTATAAATGAAATTAGTGAGGCAAAGCACCCACATTCATGCTGAGGATGACCTTGGAGCAGGTTTCCTCTTAGACATTAACATGCATCACAACAGCAAGAATGGCAGGGAGATGTGTGAACATCTGAGGTAAGGCGAGAGAGTTAACAGAATACAGTGAACTTTTCTTCTCAGAGTGTGGTGCTAGAACAGGCAAAAGACATTCCCTTTCACTATTCTTTCTGTGGAAGAGACGCTGGTCACCATAATCAACACTCGGTTGTACTGAGACGTAGCCACTACAGAAGTTCATAGGTTCATAGGTGTGTACTAGGCTAATGGCCATGGAATCTTTAAAAGCCTAGCCCATGGAAGTGCCCTGGCATCGTGCCACCCATTAGTTCCCAGTACCTCTATCAAGTAGAGCAACTGGAGTGATCCCCGAAGTGAACTTCTATTTCCCATCCACACATCAAGATTTCTCTTGAAGAGGGCCAGTGAGGTGCTCTGCTTGACATGTATGGGAAGTCTATTCCATAGCATGGGCAGTCTCTGGGTTATGAACCTGTCCCTCCAGCATGTTCTGTTGCTTGTGGTAATGAGGTTGAGGTCTCTGGAGCATGTGGTGTGGAGGAATTGGGATTTCTTTAGATGTAGCATTTCTAACAGAGCTGGGTCAGACATGGCTTTGTAATTCAAGCAGAGATCACATTTTAGTACACGATATGAGACAGAGAATAGCTGGAGTTTTGTGAGTCTGTCTGTGTAGGGCATGTGTTTAAGGCCTAGGATCCTCTTCATGAGGTACCTTTGTGACCTTTCCAGCTGCTGCATCTGTCTAGTGAGGTACATGCCAAATGGGGCACTATACTCGATGACTGGTCTAATGAGGGAAGAATAGAGAGAGATAATGACCTCTTTCTTCCTGGATGCAAAACCCTTGGTAATGAGATGTGCCACATAGAAGGACTTTCTGACCACAGTGGCAATGTGGGGGTCGAAGGAGAGGTTACTGTCAACCTGTGTCCCCAGATCTCTCATAACGGCTTCAGTGTTCAGTGAGCTCCCATCGATGTGGTAATTAGTGGGAGCTGAGTTTTTCCCAAAGGGGATGACGACGCATTTCTTGGCATTAAGCTTAAGGCCATGGTTTCAAGACCAGTCATTGGTCTCAGTGAGGCCTTTCTGTAGGATGTCTACATCACTTGGGGAGTTAATAATGGCTCCCAGCTTGCAGTTGTCTGCAGACTTGGTCAGCCAGACTCCCTCCATGTTGGCAGTAGATGCCAAACAGGAGAGGACCCAGGACTGATCCCTGTGGGACTCCACTCATGACTGGTCAGCAGTCTAACTTGGAGTCCGCTACTTTCACACTGTAGGTTCTATCTGTGAGTCAATTTGCAACCCACCTAGTGATATAGGGGTTGATGCCTAGTTTGGTGAGTTTATCAATAATTCCTGAGTGGGAAATGGTATCAAAGGCCTTGGCCAGATCGAGGTAGACTGTATGAACTGCCTTGCCCTCATCCACAGCTCTGTTGACGGACTCAAAGAAGTCAACCAGGTTGAGCAGGCATAATCTACCTTTCACGAAACCAAACTGAGTGGGCTCTAGAGTTTGGAGATTTCCTATATGCTTGTTAATTGGGTCCATGATGATGTGCTCCATAGTGTTACATATCAGACTCATTAGACTCATCGGGCTAATGGGCCGATAATTTCCAAGGTCTGTAGCCGCTCCCCTTTTATGGAGAGGGATGACTGTAGCAGTGTGCCATTCAGTAGGGACAAAGCCTGAGGTGAGGCTGTGATTGAACAGGGCACACAGATGTGGTGCCAGTTCACTTTATAGTTCATGTAGAACACATCCAGGGATATTGTCTGGTGCCATGGAAGCTGTATTCTTGGTCTTGGACAATGCAGCTTTAACCTGTGCTGCAGTAAACCTGGGTGCCTGGCATTCCTCTGGTATTGTGATTGGTCCTTTGGGGGGGGGGTAAAGTTGGCACTGAATCTATCAGCCAGTATGTTGGCAATATCTGTTGGCTCAGTATAGGAGGTACCTTTGTGCAGTAACTCAGAGCAAACCTGGGTATTTCTATGGTGATTCTTGACATAACTATAGAAAGCTTTGTCATTGTTTTTAGTGTCTGCTGCAATTATGTCTTCATAGCTGGCTTTAGAGGTTTTGATGAGGGATCTCAACTTTTTGTTGAGGCTAATAAGGGAGTTTTTTCCAGTCTTGGGACATCACCTTTTTCTGCAACAGTTTCTTCCTTATATTGTAGAGTTTATTAATGGCAGGGACCACCAGATTGGCTTCCTTTTTTTTGGAGGATAGCGTCTTGGTTCTGTTGGGTATGGCTAATTCCATGCATTTATGTGCATGTCCGTACAGTGCATTGGTGTATGATTCAACAGCCATGCATCTATATTCCATTGACATGGATGCCGTGAAGTTAGCTATCTCTGTTTTTAGGAGCCCAAATCAGCTTTGGAGAAGTTTTTCATGGTGGTTACCTTTGCGGGGGGGGGGGGATGTGGATTTCCATGGTGATTAGTTTGTGGTCGGATCTAACCAGGGAGGAATTGACTATTAGTGTAGAGCAACAGTTGCCCATGTTAGTAATAACCAGGTCAAGGATGTTGCTTCCTCTACTGGGGGTAAGAATGAGGTGGTCTAAGGCACTGGAATTGATGAATTCCAGGATGTGTTGGGCCAGTTTATTAGTGCATGAGTAATTTTCCCAGTTGATGGAGGAGTAGTTGAAGTCACCTAGTATGAGAGTTTTGAGTTGGACCCAAGATTAAAACTAAATAATTAAGAAGCTGCTGCCTACTCCATCCTACTGCAATTCAATAAGGCAGGGCAAGGAGCATTTAAAAAATATAGTGAAATGATAAACAACAAGCCGAGGAACACTGCACCAAGGGATTGCAGGATGTGTAGACTGTCAAAACTATACATCCCATCATTGGACCAACTGGCAGTTAACCAAAAGCATCCCTTAAAATTATTACAATATATATCAAATATTGTGTGTGTATCTCTCTCTCTCTCTATAGATATATATATATATATATATATATATATGGGTTCACTTTATAACATCGAAATACTGAAATGTCGAATTTCAGTATCTCGAAGCTATAAAATCGAATGTTAAAAATAGCGAACGTTCATAATTGCGAATTTGACGTATGTCGAAAATATGTCGAATTCGCGGTTATGAAGTTGCGCTATGTAATGTCCGGGTTTGTGTTTTGTTGGTGTGCGGTGCCGTGTTTGGATGTAGGTGTTATGTCAGGTAAGTGAGTGTTTTGTAAGGGTTTTGAGTGGGAGTTAGAGTGTGTGTGAGGGATTGGAGAATGTGCGTGTGTGAGTGAGCTTTTGTGTTGTGTTTGTGCGATCTCAGAGTTAGTATATATAAGTAGGGGGGGTGTGGGGGGCGCAGCTTATGTGTGTGTGAGTTGTGTATGTGTGTTGTTTTTTTGTTTATGTTGTGATGTGGGTGTTGTGTTGTATGTTTAGTGTAGTGTGTGCGGTGTTTTCGGTTATGTGGTTTTGCGGTTTTTGTTTATCTGTGTTTTGTGGATTCGGTTTTATAGTCACGAGATACTGAAATTCGATATTTCAGCATTTCGAGGTTATAAAGTGAATCCATATATATATATATATATAAATCGTACAGTGGCAGGGCTAGCCATCCAGCAGTGTAAACCTTGGCTCTAGATGATTGTCATTGTTAAAGTGATACCTGAACTGCAGATGCAAAAATGGGAAAAAGGGTTTGTGGATGGATGGATCGATGAATATATATAAAATGGGAGGGGAAGAATGAGGACCCTTAAAGTATGAGTTACAAATAAAATATAGAAATATACTGATCTTCATGTTCACTGGCTCCCCACAAAGCCGAGTTAAAATGTCCACCTGTCATTGTACAATTTCCAGTGATGTAGGGATTATAATGAGGGAGCTTTCTCCCCAGCCTAAGCAAAATGGGGCATTGCTGCCCAGTTGAACTTCCTCATTCAATGACTATTTAAAAAAAAACACAAGTAAATATAAATAAGATATAGTATGGACAGGTGAACAACTGTGTACCCCCCCCCCACCTACCCAGTGAGACTCAGGGACACTACCATGGAACTCAGCTTGTAGAAGCTTTTAATTGAGGTATAATATTATGACAGGATAAAAAGAGTTTAAACAAGTATACCAGATGTTGATTTCTTTCTTTAGGGTCAGCAATGCTAAAAGCACTAAAATCATCTTGCAGCAGATTAACTTTGGAGGTGGTGGAGCCAGAGTAGCACAGCAGAATCCAAAAAGGTCACAGTGTATCCAAACCCAATGAGCCGTCAACAGGCGAGGCACCTCATAAGAGATCCAGATACAAACTCCACAGAACTTCAGACATCATGCAGGAAAACGAGTTACACACTGAATCACAAATGTCAACAGCAGTCATTGAAGACACAGGTAAGGATACTGTGTGGGACCAGAAGGCATCAGGGAAGTGGGGGCTCTAACCAACCAAGCTCAGGATGAATATCTACAAGAAGTTAGCTCCATTCAGAAGGGGGGGGGGTAAAGCTAGATGTTTTTATCTAGATTTAGAAAAGGATTTTAGTTCTTTGATAGTTTTTAGAGGTCAAAGGCTACCTGCCACTCCACAAGCAAATGATCCATTCCACAGCAACCCAAAAAAATGGTTCAGCTGTATTAGGGGGAATGAAGGGTAGTAAACAATGAGGCTAAACAGGAGCATGAAACCACTTTGCAGCACTTCCTAGCCCCAATGTCATTTGACACCCCCCCTCACCACCCCCACAGGGACATCTACTCAAAATCTCATCCCCATGGTCTGACCTAACAGCCCACATTCATAAGTCAATCAAAGAAAAAAAATTACGGGGGATACATAGATGTGTTTGAGCTGGTAAACAATGATGGGCTCCAACACTTACTTGATGCAGAGAACGCAAGTACAAAGGATCTAGTGGTTGCCTTATCTGTCCTAGGAAAGAAAAGGGATCCAACACTTACTTGAAGCAGAGAAAAGAAAGAAGATACAAAGGATCTAGTTGCCTTATCTGTCCTAGGAAAGAAAATTTCAGCCAAAGCACTCCAGGAAAATCTTGGATACATAGTCAGCAGGGGTTACACTGTTTATGGCTGTGATCATTGAGAATGATTCCCAACAAGCCTTACCCTTACTAGAATACCTGATGACCAGCCCAGAGGTGCACCGTATTTTTTGGGGGGAGCATCATGATTACATTACAGCCAATACTTTAGGAAGCTAAAGGCCACAAACAATGAGTTACAGTGGAAGGAATGGCACCCTGATTTATTTATTTTATTTTTTATTTGGGCATTTGTTGACTGGGTTAGTCCAACTGAACAGAAGCCCTTTTTCAGAGGAGAACCAGGGGAAAAAGCTCCAGTAATGTAAATTAAAAAGTTAGAATTATTACAAAATGTGAAATAGGCAAATTAATTACAGAATAGGTAAAAAAAAAAAAAAAACAGTACATACAGGATAAAATGTGACATTACTTTGAGGTAGAAGTTTATAATACAGCCCTCAGTTAAAAGCTAGGAATGGGTTTGGGCATCTCACAATGAGAGGAGGACATGAACAAAACATAAAGATGAGTATAATATAAGTTGTGTTAGTATTGTGAGTGTGTGTATTGTGTGAACAGGTAGACAGAGTAAGGATTAGGTGTGGTTTAGAATCACTATTTAGGGAGGAGTGGAGGCTTAGGAGACTTAGGAGACTGGCGTATGTTGGTTTGTGGCATAAGCAGTTCCTAGATTTATGTAAGTAGACTTTTAAAGATTTTTTTAAGCAATTTATGCTAGGAATAGTTCTTGGGGATAGAGGCAGTTTGTGCCATGAATTGGTAACTGAGTAACTGTAGAGAGGTTTGCCTATATTTTTGGGGTTTGTAGATTTCCAAGAGGTGTGGATCAGAGCTCCGAAGAGTGTGATTGGGAGTGTAGAGACAGATAAGAGTTGAGAGAGCTGAGCAGGAGGTAGGTTTGTTGAGGATTTAGTGAGTCATGTGCAGTTGAGGGAGAAGGAGATTTTGGTGGAATTCTAGCCACTGAAGGTTTTTTTAAAAGATAGGTAGTAGTGTGACCAATAGGGTAGATTTGCTGCAAATCTATCAATTTTGTTGTATGTGAGTTCACGCTTGGACATAAAATTGGATTGTAGGTTAGTTAAGATTAGAGTGGTGTATAATAACTAGAGCAAGTTTAGATTCTTTTGTAAGGAATTGTTTGTTGCTATAAAGCAACCCTAGTTTTTGGTGTTTGTTTTTCTTTGATGGAATGTTGTACATGGAGATGACATTTTAGCTGATTATCTATTATTGCTCCTAGTAGTTTATACGAGGCTCTACCTTGATGACTGTTATTGAAGGAAGAGATACTGAAGGTAGATTTGTGATGGGAGAGGGATATAGGAAGAGCTTTTTTTTGATTCAATAGGAGTTGGTTGCTAGTTAGCCATCTTTCAGCAGAGTGGAATGATTCTTGGTTTAGGGTGAGAAGCTGGAAGAGATTATAGTAGAGTCATCAGCATACTGTATTAGTGGAGAGTGAGGAACAGATGTGTAGAGGTTGTTAGTGAATATGTTTAACAGTAGAGGTCCAAGGATGAAGCCTTGTGGGACCACAGTTTGAACTGGGGGGAAAGAGGAAAGAACAGTGAGCCACTTGACTGACAGAAGCTGGTTGGAGAGGTAGCTAGAAAACCAGGAAATAGTAGAGTTGGAGAGACTAAGGTCAGACAGTTTAGACAGAGGTTTGTTGCGGGAGACAGAGTCAAAGGCCTTAGAGAGGTCAAGAAATAGGCAGGAGGCTAGTCTGCTGTTATCTCAGGTTTTTGAGATAACCTGTGTGAAAGACATTAGTGTTTTGGCTTTGCTATGGTTACGGCGGAAGCCATGTTATGCCGGGGTTAGTAGGTTTTCTTGAAGAAGATAATCTAGTAGCTGCTTGTGTATACACTTCTCAAGTATTTTTGAAAAGGGAGAAAGAATGGTTATAGGCCTGAAGTTAGAGGTGTTGGTTGATTGACCTACTTTGTGTATGGGTATGGTATAGAATTTCTTCCAGATATCAGGGAATATGAATTCTTGAATAGATCTGTTGATTAGTATGGAGACAGGATATCCAATGGAGCTTGTTGCCAGATTTAGGAAGATAGGAGGTAGATTATTAGCTGATGGAGAGCATGTTTTGAATTTGCTGAGAAGGGATTTTATGTAAGCAGTAGGGACAGGCCACTAGTAAGTAGGATGTTTGCTGGGTAGATGGAGAGTGTGAGGTCGCGTTGTAGATGGTATTGTCATTCTGAGTTAGGTTTTTGATGGTATCAATGAAGAAGGTGTTGAGAAAGGTGGCAGTTTCAGTGGCAGAGCTATTGGGGCAGAGAATAGGTATACAGGTATTACCTGGATGAAGTAATTTGTTGATTATATTCCAGAATTTTTTGGGATTAGATTGGGAGTTAGATAGTGGCATTTGGTAGAAGTTTTTCTTGTCATAGTTGACATTTTTTATGTAGTTCCTTATATCTTTGTAGGTGAATAGTTGATTTGTTTTTAGCCAGTTTTTCCATGCTTTGTCTCTCTTGTACATAAGAGAGTGAGTGAATTTTGTAAGACATGGAGCAAAGTTATATTTCATCCTTATTTTCCTGGTGGAAGCCAGGGAGTTCAGAGTGTCTAGGAAGATGCTATTACATTTTAAAGTAGCTTCTTCTAGAGAGAGGTCATGGAGGAAGGACCAGTTAATTGAGCAGTGTTTGGTTAAAGATATCTGGGTTGACACTGGAAAGTTGTATCGGTGAGATTTGCAAATTTGGAGAGTGTATCTTTGAATACAGGTGGGAAGATGGTTGCTTAAGGTATCTGGTAGTGTACTGGGGTTGTGGTATACGTTAGTATTGGATGGGAGTATCCAGTCTAGTGTGGAACTGGTATTAGTGTGCTTGTTCAGATATGTGGGGGTAGTGATTAGTTGGGAGAGAGGGAGCATTGATCAGAGTACATAATAGCTACACCTCCCTATTTTTTCATACCTCTATCTAACTGAAAGATGTTATAGCCTGGGGTAGAATTTCAGCGACAGATATGTGTGGTTTTAGCCAGGTTTCAGAGGGAGTGAGGAAGTCAGGAGAATGAAGAGTAATCCAGGAATGAAGTTCAGTGACTTTTTTAGAATGCTATGGATGTTCAGGGATAGAATGGTTAGGATTCTGGCGGATGAAGAGGGATCGGTGGGAGATGGGGATGAGGAGGGAAGGGAGAAGGAAGGTATGAGGGGTGCTGCACATCTCTTGTCTCCAAATGCGACACTGAAGCACTGTGATGGGTTCAAGTTGTTTATTGTACATAAACACATCAGGAGTTGTAACTGGAAAATATATTTATGCTAACTGACTGACTCATTACTTCAAACACACTTGCATGTGCATCTCCATTTAAGCCTGCATTCACTCTGACTATACAAAATAGCATTGATCTTGCACGTGCTCAGTAACTTATATACATGTGCTATCTAGCTACAGTGGCTAAACTAGGTACAATACACACACTGATATACATCTTCTATCTTTGATTTGTTCAACTTGCAATAGGAGAACAAGATATTTTAACAAGCAAGATATCACATCAACAAATAACAACAAATCAAGTCCAAGTCACTATGTATCTTGAAATCTGTTTGGAAATTCTACCCAATCTGGTCATATAAAATCTTTCACTGGGTTTTGCAACAGGGACAGTCTCTGCGGATTCATTCTCAATTAGAACTTTGGGGATCACATCAGGATTACTTGAAGAAAGTACACTGTCCTCTGGAATTCAAACACATGTAGAGTCACTCTGAGAAATAGAGTCTCTGGCACAGGCAATCTGCTGCGTCACTGATTCAGAGCCTGGGAATGTGTCTCTGATTCCTTCTAAAACCCATTCCATCAGATTGTGTAATGTAAGATCTCGGTTCTTTGCGAAGATTTTTGACGATACCCACTTGGTCATATCCTTTAGATGTTTGCATTCTCATGCTTGTTCAGATGTGTGGGGGGGGGGGGGTAGTGATTAGTTGGGAGAGAGGGAGCATTGTTCAGAGTACATAATAGCTACACCTCCCCATTTTTGAACCAAGCAAGTTATCTCAAGGAATGTTTCTGAGATTAAGTAGGTTAAGAAAAACATTGATACCAGACCTCTCTCTTGAATTTCTTCAACAAATGTTTTGCACTTTGAACTGCATGCTCAGCTAATCCATTGGACTGTGGATATTGAGGACTACTAGTAACATGGACTCTACTCTCATCTGCTCTGCCCCCACTCTGCCAGAACTACAACAAATCACACAGGAGTCATTCTCTTCTGTAGAAAGCTGGCTATCCAATGCTCGGCTCCTACTCAACCCAAGTAAGACAAAACTTCTCCTTGCAGGAGTGAGGGGTATTGAAATATTTTAATTATGCATAGGAGAGTGTTTACATGGTTGAATAGTGAGGGAGAAATTGTGAATGTGTGAGCAGTTACAGGATTTTTTTAGTGGGTATGTAAGAGTAGGAGATAGGTTTATATAGGAGAGGCTATTATGATAAACGGTAGAGATAGAGAGGAGTAGAAGCAGATTAGTTAAAAAGAGAAAGAATAGCATGATAAGGTATGTAGTGGAGAGTGGAGGAGTGATAGTTGAGTAGAGGAGGGAATAGGACAGTAAAGATGGACTATATGGTAGAAGGGAATGAGAGGTAATTCAAAATTAGGTGGTTTTGCAGGATGGTTTATTATTTGGGGTAGGCAGGAGTAGAAGGTGAGAAATAATGGCAGTGGGACTTGGGAGATAAAGGAGGTTTGGCTACTCTTTAGAGGGAGTTTCTAGGATAGAGGCAGTGAGACCGGATAGGAGGATGTTAGACAGGAAGTGAGAGTTTGCTACAGAGTGTGGTCTGGGTGGATAGGGTACAACTTCAGGGTATGTGGGGGTGTGTGGGAATTAAAGGAAGGGTAGGGGACTAGAGTGAGCCTGAGCATAGAGACAGCGAACGGAGTGGGTAGAGCCAGGCTTGTGTTTTCTGGTTTGCCAGAACCAATAAGTGAAACTAAGTGAGTTTACTTCTTGCTGTCAGATACACAAGCAAGTCACTTTAAAACAGAGAATGCTCTCACTGAATGTGTGAGGTTTAGCTAGGTTATAGTAAATGGAAAGGGGATATTAGACCAAGAGGAGAATGGGAATCCAATGGTAGAGTCCACACTAGGTGTGCGCACCACTAGAATTTCATTAATGATATCCAATGTCAATACAGATTTAGTAGTTATAACAGTGTTGGAGTAAAGAGTGGGAGGGCAAAACACATACAATTTAACTTAAGGAAGTAATCTGAGCCTGTGTGTTCTGCTGAGGTGGGCTGTCTGTACACCGTTGTGTTTTCAGGAGCTTAAGTGGAGCTGGGTGCTGGCAATGCTAGTATTAGGGCAGACTGAGGAAGACAAGGAGAGAACGTAGGTTGTTGTTAGATAAGGAAGTAATGGACATAAGAAATAGAAAAAGAAAGAGAAAAAAATTATAGGACTAACAAATAAATTTAGAGCAAGTGCAGGATAGACAACTGTGATAACCACAATCCTGTTACTAAGTGTTTAAACAGAGGCAGTTAATCAAACAATGGGGTTCAAATAATGAGCGTTACATACACCGCAGCTCAGCAATATAACCATTCAGTTACTTAGCATTAACAAATTCATCAAGAGTTCATTTCAGTGAGAGCAGAGTAAGGTCGCACACAGAATTCTAAAAACAAATTTGCCAGAGATGATTTTGCAAGAAAAAAAAACAATGTTAAAGCATTTAACAATTCCTGATCTGAATGGCTGTATATCAGTGCACTCAGTTTAAGGAATAGTGTTTAGGCATTTAAAGGTTCTTGTGTACTGCAATAAAGTAACAGGAACGCGTGCGAGCAATCTAGTTTTCACAATGTTCATAGGTGCAGAACACTGTCTAACAATCCAGTTCCCACAGTATGAGTAGGGGGCACAACAATTAATAATATTTAAAGGCCACTGACAGCGCTATCGCATCTGGGCAGAATGCTAACTAATAATCGAATTACCAATGTTTAGTAAAAAGCAAAGCAACTAAACAGATACAGTAGCTCAAACATATCAGGACAACTTAGAAGCTTACAATATTGATAAAGGATTACTTAGCCAACACATTACGTGAGTGACTGATAGGGGATGTAGCAGCTTGAAAATCTATTTTAAAAATGGTGCCCAAGTGGGAGACCAATATTTATTAATTTAGGTCCTGAGCTGGAGAGGGGCAATGCTTGCGAGGCCACCTGCAATGTAGGTTACTCTCAGTATTTGCATACAAAGAGAGAGAGAGAAAGAGAGAGCCAGGCTCATGATTTCTTGTTCAACAGAACCAATCAGTAAAACTAGGCGAGTTTACTTCTGGCAGTAAGATATACAAACAACTCACTTAAAAACAGAGTGCTTTCACTGAATATGTTATATATTTTTTCTTTAATGTTTGACACAAAGATGTTTAGCCAAGTTATAGTAAATGGAAAGAGGATATTGGTCCAGGAGGGGGTACGGGAATCCGAAGGAAGAGTCCACACTAGGTGTGCACACCACTAGAATTTCATTACTGATATCCAGTATTAATATACGTTAAGTAGTTATAACAGTGCTGGAATAAAGACTAGGAGGGCAAAATACATACAATTTAACTTAAGTAATCTGAGCCCGTGTGTTCTGCCAAGGTGGGCTGTCCACACTATGTTGTGGTTTCAGCAGCTTAAGTGGAGCTCGATGCAGGCAACTCTAGTGTTGGGGCAGGCTGAGGAAGACAAGGAGAGAAAATAGGTTGTTGTTAGATGAAGAAGTAATGGACATAAGAAAAAGAGAAAAAAATAGAGGATTAACAAGTAAATTTAGAGCAAGTGCAGGATAGCCAAGTGAGATAACAATCTAATTTCTAAGCATTTGAACAGAGGCACTCAAACAATGCTGTTCAAATAATGAGCATTACATACACTGCAGTTCAGCAATATAACCATTCAGTTACTAAGCATTAAAATATTCAAGAGGTCATTTCAGCATGAGCAGAGTAAGGTCAAGCATAGAATTCTAAAAACAAATTTGCCAGAGATGATTTTGCAAGAAACAAAATCAATGTTAAAGCATTTAACAATTCCTGAATGGCTGTATATCAGTGCACTCAGTTTAAGCAATAGTGTTTAGGCACTTAAAGGTTCTTGTGTACTGTACTACAGTAACAGAAATGTGTGAGCAATCTACAGTTTCCACAGTGTTCATAGGTGCAGAACGCTAACAATCCAGTTCCCAGACTATGAGCAGGGAGCACAAAAGTTAATAATATACAAAGGCAACTGGCAGCTCTATTGTATGGACAGAACGCTAACTAATAATCAAGTTATTAATATTTAGTAAGAAGCACAGCAATTCAGTAGACACAGTAGCTCAAACATATCAGGACAACTTAGAAGCTTACAATATTGATAGAGGATTACTTACTTGGTGAGCACACCATGGGAGGAACTGGTAGGGGATGTAGCAGCTTGAAAATCTATTTTAAAAACAGTGCCTGAGTGGTAGACCAATATTTATTAATTTACGTCTTGTGTAGGGGGAGGCAATACTTGTGAGGCTACCTGCAATACAGGCTGCTCTCAGTATTTGCATACAGAGAGAGACAGGGATAGAGAGAGAGAGAGCCAGGCTCATGATTTCTCATCTTCCAGAACCAATCAGGGAAACTAGGTAAGTTTACTTCTGGCAGTAAGATATACGAGCAAGTCACTTTTAAAGGGAGTATGCTTTCACTGAATGTGTTATTTTTTTTTCTTTAATGTTCGTCACAAAGAGGTTTAGCCAAGTTATAGTAAATGGGACGAGGATGTTAGTCCATAAGGGGGTACGGGAATCTGAAAGAAGAGTCCACACTAGGTGGGCACACCACTAGAATTTCATTATTGATATCCAGTGTCAATATACATTAAGTAGTTATAACAGTGTTGGAATAAAGACTAGGAGGGCAAAATACATACAATTTAACTTAAGAAAGTAAATCTGAGCCTGTGTGTTCTGCCGCAGTGGGTTTTCTGCACTCCATTGTTGTTTCAGGAGATTAAGTGGAGCTGGGCACTGGGGCGATACTAGTGTTAGGGCAGAGATTTAACTTAAGTAATCTGAGCCTGTGTGTTCTGCCATGGTGGGTTGTCTGCACTCTGTTGTGGTGTCAGGAGCTTAAGTAGAGCTGGGTGTGGGCAATGCTAGTGTTAAGGTTTCGGCAGCTTAAGTGGAGCTGGGTGCGGGTGACGCTAGTGTTAGGGCAGATTGGTGAGCACACTGCACAAGGGACTGATACGGGATGATAAATGGATGAGTGCCATATTTTATAGGTCTGCAGCCACCAGCCAGTCAGAAAGCTCTAAATGCCAACCCCAAAATAAAGCCCACTAGGTGTTCAACAGCTGGAAGTGCTCCTGGCCTTCCTGTTATTTCTTACACTCTTGTTTGTACTCTGGCAAAAACAACATCTTCAACTGCTGGTAAACAACTAGTCAAACATGATCACTGGCCAGGACCAACAATAATGAGCAATTGATACCTCTTAGGCAAAGGCTCTTTTCAAGCCAACTGGGGATCCGGTCAACCCCAGGATTCCTTTTGCTTTTAAGCCATTGCACTTTCCCATCAAGGTCCCTAAACTGGTTCAGGAACTAAGAGACTATTCTAACTAACAAGCAGTTGACTTGCTTTTGTTTGGCTCTCCATTTGTTTATTCAGTAAAATCACCTGCCCTCCCCACCCACCACCAACAACAAGATTGCAAAGAAGCTAAAAGCTATCCTAGGCAAAAATGAAATAGTATTGAAAATACTGAAGGCTAAAATTGATGCAGGCTGAATGGCAGGGCAGATTTCAGCCTCACCTTGGGAGCAATGCACAACCTCTCCCCATTAGTCTGGTACCAAAGAAGAAACAAAGAAATGTTGCCTTATTCACCACTTGTTACCAACTACTGGGTTATCAGAAAATGATTTCATCAGTAAGTAGGACATTACTGTGAAACAACCAACCCTAAACAATACAGACACTATCTTCGGTACGTTTACTCACCCCTGGCTTGGGGAGATGGACATAGAATCAGCCTTCAGGCTGTTGCCTATTAGTGAAGAGGTTTGGCATTTGCCTTGGTTATCTTTCTAAGGTTATCTATATTTTGATATTGCCATACTGATGGGCTTTTCAGCCACTTGCTCAGTCTTCAAAATTTTTAGCATTGCCCTTCACTGTTTTGTGGCCATCTGATACCTGGATGATTTTCTTATCATTGGGAAAGGTCTGCAAGGGACCAAAGAAGGCATGGACATCTTTCTGATCTGTGCAGTCACTTGGAGGTACCTTTAGATGCCAACAAAATGGAAGTGCCCAGCAGCTGCATCACATTTGTAGGATTAAAAATGGATGTGACCGATACATCTTTCAAGTTACAGGAGGATAAGCTCCACCACCCTCAGGGACACCACTCATGAGTTCCTGCATGTGAGAAAAGCCAGAGTCACTTAGGTTATGGCTCTCCACAGACTGTATAATTTCACATGGATGGCTATGGCAACTAAGAAGACATTCACCAGATCACTAGCAAACCTACTAAAAGGGGAGTGGGACAAACACCACTGGATGTGTGTCACTAATAAGGTTAAGTATGTTCTCTGGTAATGGAGGTTTTGCAGTGGCATTTCCTTCTGGCAGTCTGAGTGGGTATAAATACACAGACAGGGCTGACAGCCATGATATTGGAGGGTACCTGAATGGAAGATGTTTTTTCCTGCCCTTGGCATAGTTCCTGGCTACAAACAGTAAATAAAGGCAGTACCTTATTTGATATTATATCAGTCTGTGCAGCTGTACTCAAATGAAATGCCCAATTCAAAGACTGCAAGGTGATTTTTCACTCAGACAACAAAGCGGTAATTGAGGTCCTGTCAAAAATATCTAGCTCCCAAAGGGTACAGTATATTTTGAGGTTACTGGTTATTCTCAGTTTAAAAATGAATTTAACTTTTTCTGTCAAACATATCCCTGGTGAACACATTGCAGTGACAGTCTTTCATGTTTTCAGCTTGCCAGCTTTTGGCTATTAGCATCAGTAGCTCGGCAACTTCGTGTGCCAGTTCAATCTTGGTTGTGGCTAGTTAGAGAAGATTAATGGTACTGCTACTACTACTGAATAAATCATGGGCAAAAAACACCAGAAGTGCATATCGGGGTGCTTTAGCCAAGTTTAAAACCCGCTACCTTCTTCTGCCACAGGAAGACAGGCATTGATCCCTTGACATTCTAATCCATTACCTAATATACAGATGTGCACTGCAGGAGGTTGCCAGCTTATTGCACATCCAGATATTAGCTTTATGTTGGCTGGCCAGGTTCCTTGGTTTAACTAATTTAACAATCCACTGACAGTAATTAGATTATTGAAAGGCTGCATTCAAGTCAAGGGCAGGAATAAAGACTCCAGATGCACTATTGGTATCTTGTTACTTTGTACCTTGATCACTGGCATCAGGCTAGTTACAAAAGTTTTTCGTACCTTTGTAGTTTGGCCAGCTTTATATTCACCTGGCTTTACTCTGGGGCTTTCACTCAGTGAGGTAATACAGTGCTTTTGGAGGGGATACATCATTGTGACAGTGACAGCTCTCCTCATCTGGCTGTCTGAATCCAAGACTGACCAGGGTAGAATGGGGCAACATATTAATTTACAACAGCATACTCATGTTCATATACTCTGTTCTGGAGTCTGCATTCAGTCTTTCCCACATAGAAGGCGGAGGGCATTCCTGGCTGATTACTATATACACTACATTTTTAGATTCACAATTAAATTTACCAGTTAAATAATTTTCTGTGCCCCTAACTGTAAAACTGGCACCAACTGTTATTTTAAAACAATCTGGGCAACAACCAAATTTTGACATTGCTTTTGTCACATTAGAACTCCTACTCGAATAAATTTGTTCCAAAATATTCTTAAAATATTCTTAAAATTTTCACCCTTGCGGAACACAATTTTTGGGGTGATCTCAACCTTACTCCGAATGACTTGTCATTTAGTAAAATGTCCCAATTCTTTATGAACACCCATCTAATCAATTTCTAATCACTGCTAAAAGTAGTGATAAAAGTAGTCATATAATTATCTATAATCAAATTGGTATTTAAACTTACTGTTTGAGTGTCCTGCTCCTCACCAACAGCCAATGGTACCTTATTACTTAATACAGGAAGAAAAAAACCCAAGCTCTCTCTTATAACTAACTTCTGATATAAGTTCATGTAACATGTGTGTTGGATATCCTGTCCTTGTAAACAAAGAGCACAACAAACTGCATTCTTGTATGACTTCTTCATCTCTTGGCACCATTTCTAGCTGCTCTAACAAGTTGTCCCTTAACTACTGATCTTTTTTGGTGGGGAGGGTGAGAGCTAGAAAAGTGGAGAAAGGAGTTTGGATATGTTGGTTTATGATATATGGTTGAAAAATAATGATTATTAGTCATGTCCTTTAAACAAACATCCAGATCCAGATCAAACCAAGTCTAGGGACCTAAACCTTGTCACCACAATAAACAGGACATGCTGGAGGGATAGATTCCTGTCCCAGAGATTTCCCATACTCTGGAACAGGCTACCCATCTATGTCGAGCAAAGTTCTTCATTAGCACTCTTCAAGAAAAATCTTGATGAGTGGATGGGAAATAGGAAATACACCCCGGGGATCATTTCTGTGTCTCTGCTCGACAGTGGCACAGGAAAATAACTATCGTGTGTGGCGTAAGCCAGGGAACCTTGTTTGCTAGGCATACGTAGGCCCTTGGGCCGATAGCCTAGTACCTACCTATGAGCCTAAGATAAGCCAAATTATCTTTACTGAATGTATAACTAAACTTCAAAAACTCTGTTGTGGTGTTAATATATGATATAAACTGTTGGAAATCATGTTCTGTGCCCTTCCAAATAATACAAATATTGTCCAAATATCTAGTGTATAAATGCAAGTTGTTAGAATGCTCAGTGTTTAATACAAATGTGTATTCCCACTGGGCCATCACCATGTTTGCAAAAATTGCTCCACATGGTGAGCCCATTGCTACTCCTGTTTTTTGTAAAAAATATTCTCAAAGTAAATAAAATTATTAGCAAGAACTAATTCAAAGTTTCATACAAACAAAGATTGTCCTGTGTTACTTCTTTACAGTGTAAAAATTCAGTTATACACTGTACCCCTAAATTCTGGGGGATTACAGTTTACAAGTCTTTGACATCAATTGCTACCATCAAATCATCCATATGAAAATCAAGTTCATTGATAACATGTAAAAAATCCCATAAGTCCCTACATATTTGTACTTCATCCTCTAAATATTTCTTTAAATGTAGGTCCAAAAACTTAGCACACCCTGCAGTTACAGAATTCCTTCCATCTACAATTGGATGCATGGGAGGGTCAGTAATGCTTTTAGCACACCCTGCAGTTACAGAATTCCTTCCATCTACAATTGGATGCATGGGAGGGTCAGTAATGCTTTTGTGCAGTTTTGGGACGCCAAACATAGACCTTTGGGGATAGCATATTGAGGTAATTAAAGACTTCAACTGAAATACTGTCCTCAATCAAAATATCATTCAGTATTACATAGATCTTCTCTTAGCTACATTTAATTCGCTTAAAGATGCTTCTACATATGCTTCAGTGGACAAAATCTGCAGCATACAGTTATTGTAATCCCAAGTGTCCATAACCACCAACCCTCCCCCATTGTCTGGTTTCATGATTCTAATCCTTTGTTGTTTTAAAAATTCTTAGAGGGCAAGTTCATCTCTAGTGATGTTCGTATCTCTTTGCCTTCTAAATGAACAATAATTATACTTAATCCTAACATCTATCTCAAAAACCTGCTCAAACAGTTGCAATGTGGAGTGGAGTGGGGGTTAAAAATACTGGGAATGTGATGCTTAAGTTCATACTGATCATTGGAGCATAACAATTTAAGATTTAACTTCCTAAGAAATAGCTTAACATCTATCAATACACTTGGAATGTGCATACGTTTGTCCGGTACAAAGGTTAAACCCTTGGCTAACATGTTAGCCATTTCAGTAGTAACAGCAGTACTAGAAAAGTTGTAAACAGTAATGTGTTGTCTATTAAGTAAACAACTTTACTTGTTAAGGGCAAGACAAAACAGCAGCTAGCAACAAAGAATCACCCTGGAATATCACCCTTGAGTTGTATCACAGACATTATAATTTGCCCTTTGTCATATCTAAGCTGCTAAGTGGTTTGTCACTGTTTCATAATCCATGCAATGTACTTTATCTATGTAGGTGTATCTTACACATTTGTAAGTATTCCATTATCCATGCATATGGGATGCTGTTGAATGCCAGTGTACAATCTCTACATGACATACTTAAAATTTTCTCCTTTTTACACTTCTGTATTACAGCTTTGCTTGAAAACAGATGATCTTTTGCTCTATATGACCTTCTTTTATTTTATTGCTATGACTGGTTTCTTTTTCTAGATGACTACAAACTCTGTCTGCACCAATTCTAGTATACAGTTAACATGTAGTGCTTGGAATGCTATGATTACACTCAAAAATCAGAAAAAAAAGATAAACCTGTAAAAATGCTCTTTTGTATGAGACCCAATCATAACCATTTATTTATTTATTTAAATTTGTTGATCGGGAGTGTCCGACTGGACGTAGGTCCATTTTCAGCGGAGGCCCGGGGAGAAAAGCTCCACAGTTAAAATAAACAGACAGTATATACATTGGATTACATAGTGAATAACAATTTACATAGCAATTACTTACAACATATTTACAGATGAAGAACATAGTACATCAGTAGACAACTAGAATCTTTATCTGTGAAGTGACACTTTCGGAGGTGTGAATATCTAGCCTCATATTATGTCCACAGAACTTTTTAGACATCAGTCTGTAAGTAAATTAATCATAAAAGTGTTTAAAAATTATCCCTGACTTTTTCCTCCAATTATATTTACATGCTGTGTGATAGCAATTGTTAAGTGCTTTACTACCTTTTTACACCAGTAAAACAATTGAAACTTTTTTCTTCTTTTGTAACTGGTAATACATGGAGTACGTAAAACTCGTTGCACTACAAAGAGTTATGACTAGATCTTCAATCACAACCCATTATTATGTGATCTCGACTCGGACGTCAAGATTCACCTCCTGAGCTTTGCTCTTGAGGTGAATTTCTTGGCATGTCTCCAGCACATAGAGGATTATGGCATCCATGTCTCCAAGCACATAGAGGATTATGGCATCCATGTCTCCAAGCACATAGAGGATTATGGCATCCATGTCTCCAGCACATAGAGGATTATGGCATCCATGTCTCCAGCACATAGAGGATTATGGCATCCATGTCTCCAAGCACATAGAGGATTATGGCATCCATGTCTTGAGCACATAGAGGATTATGGCATCCATTTCTCCAGCACATAGAGGATTATGGCATCCATGGCTCCAAGCACATAGAGGATTATGGCATCCATGTCTCCAGCACAGAGGATTATGGCATCCATGGCTCCAAGCACATAGAGGATTATGGCATCCATGTCTCCAGCACAGAGGATTATGGCATCCATGTCTCCAGCACATAGAGGATTATGGCATCCATGTCTCCAGCACATAGAGGATTATGGCATCCATGTCTCCAAGCACATAGAGGATTATGGCATCCATGTCTTGAGCACATAGAGGATTATGGCATCCATTTCTCCAGCACATAGAGGATTATGGCATCCATGTCTCCAGCACATAGAGGATTATGGCATCCATTTCTCCAGCACAGAGGATTATGAGCAGTCACCAAACATAACCAGCTTATTATGAGGTGGAGACATGGATGCCAAGAAATTTACCTCAATAGCAAAGCTCGCGATGTGAATCTTGGCATCTGTGCCAAGAACACACAATAGTGGATCGTGAATGAAGACCTGATCATAACTCTTTATAGTGGATAGAACTTAATTTGCTCCATGTACTATTAGTTACAGAAAAAAAGGGCTAAGTGTTATGGCAGCTCTGAAAGCTGTAAAGTAGTTACTGAGAACTGTCAGAAAGGCAGTTGTATGTTATAGAAATTTAGGGACACATCACTGTCACAGACAGCAGGCAGAAACATATCTGTTTTTAATTCTGCCTCTGTTGTTTACTGGTCAGAACTGCCAGATTTAACTGCCAAGCATGATACCAGATCTTAAGTAAAACTGGGTGCTTAACAATTGCTAAAGGTTTCATGCTATAAAAATGCTTAACTGATTTGTCTTTTTCCAGATTTCAGAGCATAATTATCACACTCCATACACTAGAATATGTTTTAGGATCTGAGACAGGATCATAATCCTCTATATCCGGAAGGCAATTAATTGGTTTGTTGTTCTTAGGGTGTCTTGCAGGTTCCTATTTAAGGAGGTGCATTTTTTCCCTGTTGTTAAGCAGAGTGGTGTCTGTTCAGGAGATGCTGATGAGTAATTTTTTCACAGGGTAAAATTCTTCCGTAAACATGTTAATACCTTTAGCCAGAATTTAGTTACTAGGAGCTTTAGTTTTGTCTAATTTCCTTTGTTAATTCATGCCATTTCACAATGACTGTATTAGGTCTTCTTAATGTTTCTTTTAATTCTTCTAATATTCACTTTTAATTATGTGTGTTGCTTTTACCACATATGTATTTCTAAGGAATTTTGATGATCTCTTCTTTTTCTGTATTCTTTTAAGTCTGAGATTTATTGTCTTAAATGCCTTATAGTGTTCTCATTTCTGTTTCTCTGGTAGCATTTTACATGTTCACTTACTTACCTTTGTAAAAGTCCTAAGATAAAGGGCAAAGCCAGCAACCACAGCAGACATGAAAAAGTACAAGACAAATCCTTTTAATTCCTTAGATTTAGCGCTTTTGTCAAGGTGTTAGACTTCCTCAGAATAACGGTACAACAAAAACACATCTTTAAATAACACACCCCAGACTTTCATTGGTCGTCACTTAAAACATCACTTCCTCCATGAACCACATATAGTGATAGTCATCAATAAAAAATAAAAACATGAAAAATACATTATACAAAACTGTTAAAAATACTTTCAAATCACATAAAAAACTTTTTTTTTTTCAAAACAGGTTTATTGTTTTAACATATAAGAAAAATATCATAACAATTTTATACAAGTAATTAAAAATAGGTATTATTATAATATTCAACAAAACAACTAAAGTATTTACAAAGACATCCACTACAATCAGATCAATTAATTAAACTAAAATACCGTGCTATTGAAATTAGAATTTTTTTAACAAATTTTGTAAATTATCCCATACAATATAATATGATGTTTTTCTAGTTGTTCTCATTCTAATTGTGCTTATTTTCATATGGCACATTATATTCATAACATTTTTAAATTCATTGAACGAAGGAGGTGTATCTGAAATCCAATTTCTAGTTATTATTTTCCTGGCCACTGCTAGGATAGACCATAACAAGGGAAGCTTAATCTTTTTAACACATTGAGGTACAGGTGTGTTGAATAATATAAGAGACTTAGAAATAATGAAATTATTTGTAAAAAGAGCCTGCAAAAATTCATTAATTGACTTCCAGTATTCTTTCAACTTCATACAGTCATAAAACATATGAGCCCAGTCAGCATTAATTTCTACATTACATCTCTTACAGAGATTATCTTTATTATTTATTTTATTCATCATCAAAGATGTATAAAAAGATATATGTAAAAATTTCCATGTATAAAGTCTCCAGACAATGGAAGATGTAGTTCTATAAGCAGATTCCAATATATATTGTTTATCTTGTTGAGTTGGTGGGTCCCCATTAATAGAGGTGAAATAATTCCAGTATGAATCTACACTGTAAAAAGTTTCTTGTCTGATAATTTTATGTATATATGAAAGTTTACCTTTATCAGAAACTTTATGCTGTAAATTTAATATCAAGTAATCAATCAGTTTTGGAATAGATTCTTTAACTGTTATAGACATTAGATCTATTCTATCAATGAGATGTTGTCTAAAGATCTGAACCTCTAACCAGCAAGTTTCTCTTAGATCAAATTCTTGTTTTAAGAAATCTAGATTTTTAACTTTATTATCAGATATCAGCTGATACCAGTACTTTAGATCATTATCTATAGCTAAATGAGCTCCTTCAGAAGTAGATGACATAAGCATACCCTGAGTATACATTATAGGAATACAATAAAATTCCATTCCCTATACTTAGGGTGCATGAATATAAAGTTACAATAACTAATAATAATATTTAATGGGTAACAAACCATATGTTTAGGTGTAATAGGTGAAGTACAAAATTCCTTTAGCAACCACAACATGGAGTTATTTACAATCATATTTTATGTGTTAAGGAGATTTTCATGAAGTGCATACTAATTAGCTCCCAATAATCTGTCCATTTTGCGATATATGACTGATCTATTAATAAAGTAATAACTTTTATAATAGAAGAGATAATATATAAATTAAAGTCTGGAAAAGAAATACCCCCTTGAGAACAGCTATTAGTATGTTTCTTTAATGCAATCCTAGGTCTATTAGGTGCCCATAAGAAATTTAACATTAGTGTATTCAGTTTCTTGATAATTATTTTTGTAGGTGAAAGTATTATTGATTGTATTAAGTATAAAATCTTGGGGAATATTATCATTTTAATAATTGTAAGTCTCTCCTCCATAGTAAAAAACATATTATTCCAGGTATTAAAAAGATTTTGTATATTAAGAAAACAGGTATTATAGTTATTATATATAATAGATTTAATATCTTTAGATAGTATTATACCTAAATAAGTTATCTGACCTGAATTGGGTACATATTTAGTAAAATCACTAATGAGAATATTTTTTCATGTATATATATATAGGTAGTATTTTAGTAGTAAAATCACTAATGAGAATATTTTTTCATGTATATATATATATATATATATAGGTAGTATTTTAGTTTTTTCTTCATTGAATATTAAACCAGAAATACTTTTAAAATTCATCATTTTATCAAATAAAGACTGCATAGAAGAATTAGATCCTGCTGATGTAATTAGAACATCATCTGCAAAAAGTTGAATTTTTGATGTTGTATTTTCGTCTATTTCAAAACCCTCTATGTCAGTACTGTTTCTAATCAAATTAGCCCAAGGCTCCATTACTAAAGTGAATAATAGTGGAGAAAGTGGACATCCTTGCTTTGTACCTTTAAGAATGGGTATTTTTTGTGAAACATATGTTCCTACCTTAATATAAGCCAGCGTTCTTTTGTATAAATGCTCAATTAAATTTACAAATGCATCAGAGAAGTTTGTGCATTTCAGTAAGGTAAACAGATAGTTCCAACTTACTGAATCAAATGCTGAACCTATATCAAGACTAATAAGTGTTAAATCTTTCTTTTTCCTATTTGCAAAATCAATTAATGTTAAAGTTCTTCTTATATTATCAAAAGTATTTCTATTTACAATGAAGCCCGTCTGATCTATATCTATAATGCCGGGGATGATTGTCTTCAATCTATCAGCAAAAATACTCATAAACATTTTATAATCAACATTAAGTAATGAGATGGGTCGATATGAAGAACATCTAGTTGGATCTTTATTAGGTTTTAAAATTGGTGAAATAAATGTATATTGCCAAGATGGGGGTTATTAACTCAGTTTGGGCCAAAATAAAACCTTATGTATTAATGAATATGTAGTTTTAGAAAGGATTTTATATATCTCTGGTATAATACCATCATTACCCGGTGCTTTGTTTGATTTAAGCTTATTTATTTGTGTAATAACTTCTGTATATGAAATACTCTTGTCCAATAGTTTAATCTGTTGTTTATTAAGCTTTTTATTCATGTTTGTGGTTATAAACTCCTTTATTTTATCTTTAGGTTCCATGTTAATGTTGTTATGGTTAATCTTGTGAAAGTGATTTCTAAATTCATCCAGTATTTCTGGTATACTAGAAACATTCTTTTTTTTCCTTAGAGAAAAGATTTCTTTGATATGGTTTTGTTTATTCAATCTTTTTGTTTTATTTTTAAGTCTATGTAAGTATTTGAATAAGACAAAAACTTGTATTTCTCTAAAGTTATTTTAACTTTATGAGTTAAAATTTCTTTGTATTTCTCATTTAGTTTGTTTATTTCTTCAATAACTTTCTTGTCCATAATATTTTCTTTATTATTATGTTTATAAGAGTCTAATTTACTTTGAATATCTAACAATTCCTTATCCCAAGATTTCCTTTTATTATTATACCATCTGATACTTTGTCCATATAGATATGATTTTAAGGCATCCCAAACATAGACAATGGAGACTTCAGGAGTATTATTTATGTCTAGAAAATGTTGTACTTCTGAAAGTATATATTCTTTATAGTCTTTTAGCTGAGTTAAGTATGCTGGTATCCTTTTGATCTGAACATTATGAGTATTTTTTATCATGAATTCAAAACAATTGAGTTATGATCAGATATAGGACATGAAATGATTTTGGAATTAATTAAATCTGTTACCATCTGGTTAGAAATAAAGACCCTATCTATTTTTGAATAAGTTTTGTATCTGTTAGAAAAAAGGTGTATGGTAATGATTTTGAATCTATCTGATTATTAATATCATTCAAATGATAAGAATTAGCAAAATCATTTAAATGTTTTGCATTAGATGTAATTCTTCTTTTCCTTATAGTGGTAGTATCACTTTCATGTAGTATACAATTAAAATCACCAGCTAAAATAATATCCCTATAGAGAATGATATGATCTTATCAATATGATATTTCACTGTATTAATACCAATTCCAGGTATCCAATATACATTAATTAAAGTGTAAGTCTTCCCATTAATTTGTATTGTAACCATACAAAACATTCCTTTGTCATCCTGAAAAGACTTAATGGTTTTAGGAATGGGCATACTTTTATTCCATAAAATAGCCACTCCTGTTTTTTCTGAGTGTGCTCTGAACTAACCAATACTGTATACTTATTAGTGGCTAGTTTATCAATATCTTTTTTCAAGAGATGGGTTTCTTGCAGGAAGACTAGATTGGCCTTGTGTAAATTAATGTATCTTATTAGGCTTGCCCTTTTACACGGATTATTCAATCCATTAATGTTTAAAGAAATTCCTTTTAAAGATGTCATTTGGCATTTTTAAAACTCAAGAATCTTATGATCGAAATAACAAATAACAAGATAAATAATGTAACATCTACTCTTTTAGGTGTACCTTTAAATATAGCTGTATTTATTAAATCTCTTATGGGATTTTGTATAGGATTCAATTTTGTTTGTAGTGACAATGAGTGCACAAAATATATTGTGGATGTCAAAACTATATGCATATAACAATGAACAAGTGAAAATAATGTAAGGATTAAACCTTGCATCCAGCCTGGAGTTGAAAACTCCAACTTAGAGTAGTATTTACTACTCAAGTTAACCCCCTACCCTAAGCAGCAGTACCTCAGCTACCACCTTATCAATTTAATACTAGTTATATTTAACTGAGGTTAACAGTTTTCAATTCAATTATCTATCAAGACAAAACTACACATTTGGTAAAACAGCATCATATAAACTAAAATAAACTTTTTTTTTTTAAAACTGTTCATACTACTATATAGATCTATGTAATATATAACACTTGTATTCAAATAGCATTCAAATAATCTTGATGTTAGAAATCAAGAGGAGAGAAAATTAGGTTCTAACATTCATTTAAATCAAAAACTTTGGCTAATATGATTCAGACATTACATATATTAAGATGAATCTATTTTCTGTCATGTGAATACTATTAACAGCTTCCAAAAAAAAAATCTTGAATTGTTTGTATATGAGCATTTACTTAAACTCATTATTGTCAATAGAGTACAATATTGTATTCATAAAAATTATTATAAATCATATTGCATAGTTATGCAAATTCTCAGAAACACTTGCATTATTAAAAAAAAAAGCCATCACACACATACACACACACACACACACACACACACATACATACACACACACATACACACACACACACACATATATATATATATATATATATATATATATATATATATATATATATATGATCTCACTGAGTTATGTCCTTGTTGAGCACTATCCTACTTGCTGTCCCTAGAATAAATCTGTCTGCTTTATAGAAAATAATGCACAGCAAACACATTTTAGTAACCAGATTTTACAATCATGCTAACCTACTGCTTTAAAATATATCACATGACATTTCTTCCAGAATAGAATTATAAAATTGTTTATGCTTGTCAATCAGATGAATTAAATGAATTATAATAAAGTATATGTTTGGAACAGAAGTTTTTAACACAGATTATTATGCTGCTGTTAAGTAGATTTCCAAAACATTTAAATAAATGTTTCATTTTCTATGCCTTCTAAAATAAGACATTTACTTACTACAAGAAACTACATCATTTAAACTCAATATAACTGACATTTTATGAATAGAGTATTTTTCCTGAATCTGTGGTGTGTCAGTATGATAACTAGGTCAGAGGTTATACTAACTGCTTTCAGTTTCTCTGTGAGAATTCTGTGAGTTGAAGTTTTTGAAGTAGTTCATGGACACTGTGCATGAGACAGCCCACATCCCAGATTGTCTCCCTTAACATTTTGGCGGGAAACTTATTAAAACTTGTGGCAAACATTCATTTTGTCAATAGAGTAAAATATTGTATTCATAGAAATTATTATAAATCATATTGGATAGTTATGCAAATTCTCAGAAACACTTGCATTATTAAAAAAAAAGCCATCACACACATACATACACACACACATACACACACACACACACACATATATATATATATATATATATATATATATATATATATATATATATGATCTCACTGAGTTGTGTCTTTGTTGAGCACTATCCTACTTGCTGTCCCTAGAATAAAGCTGTCTGCTTTATACAAAATAATGCACAGCAAACACATTTTAGTAACCAGATTTTACAATCATGCTAACCTACTGCTTTAAAATATATCACATGACATTTCTTCCAGAATAGAGTTATAAGATTATTTATGCTTGTCAATCAGATGAATTAAATGAGTTATAGTAAAGTATATGTTTGGAACACAAATTTTTAACACATATTATTATGCTGCTAAGTAGATTTTCAAAAACATTTAAATAAATGTTTCATTTTCTATGCCTTCTAAAATAAGACATTTACTTACTACAAGAAACTACATCATTTAGACTCATTATAACTGGCATATTTTATGAATAGAGTATTTTTCCTGAATCTGTGGTGTGTCAGTGTGATAACTATGTCAAAGATTATACTAACTGCTTTCAGTTTCTCTGTGAGAATTCTGTGAGTTGAAGCTTTTGAAGTAGTTCATGGACACTGTGCATGAGACAGCCCACATCTCAGATTGTCTCTCTTAACATTTTGGTGGGAAACTTATTAAAAACTAGTGGCAAACATTCATTTAGTAGTGTAAATGCATGTAAACATGACAAAACCTTCACAATGTATTCCACAGACCATTACAGCCTCTTACTTCTTTTCAGAAAGAGAAACAAATTGAATCACAGCTTGCCATTAAATCTTCAGATATTTTGACTGGTTATGAAACAAAACATTATAACTGACATATTTTATGAATAGAGTATTTTCCTGAATCTGTGGTGTGTCAGTGTGATAACTATGTCAAAGGTTATACTAACTGCTTTCAGTTTCTCTGTGAGAATTCTGTTCGCTGAAGCTTCTGAAGTAACTCATGAACACTGTGCATGAGACAGCCCACATCTCAGGATTGTCTCTCTTAACATTTTGGCGGGAAACTTATTAAAAACTAGTGACAAACATTCATTTAGCAGTGTAAATGCATCTAAACATGACAAAACCTTCACAATGTATTCCACAGATCATTACAGCCTCTATGTAAGTGAAATTAAGCCCAAAATTACCAACAAGCAATAAAACTCAACATTCTTCTCCCAACTCAATTTTCATACAAATCCTATTATTCACTGTGCCCACACAATCAAAAGCATTTCTATATATTAATAAAGAAACGAAAAAGAGAGTAGAAAATAAAAGGGAGTGAGGCAGAAATAAAAAAATGTAAGAGAAAGCTGTAAGAAGTATATACAATGGAATGTTACTTACTGTTTATATTAAAGTTAAAAATAAAACATATTATTTACTCTTATTTAGTTCTGATTATTATTAGTTAAAGCATAACAGATTATTTACAAACAGGCCTAAGCAGTATAATCAAGAAAGTATAATTAGAAATAGCATTTGAAGAACTTATAAAAACTTTTACAAGGAATAAATATGTTATTATTCTATTAATGATATTTTCATTACTGTTCTCTCCCTGCCCTCCCCCACCCTTTACCCACTACATAATCTAAATAGAATGTCATTGTTTAAACAAAGAAAATAATAAAAGGAGAAGGAAAAAAAAGGTAAAGATAAAAAAAATGTATCAAATTACTAACCTTACTTCTTTTCAGAAAGAGAAACAAATTGAATCACAGCTTGCCATTAAATCTTCAGGTATTTTGACTGGTTATGAAACAAAACATTTCTTTGCACATAGAGAATAACTTTGATTAAATCTTTTCCAAAATATTTGTGGCTTTCTGGAAATGCAGGAACTATATTCAAAAAGATTAATAATGAACTAAAATGATGAGAGAGAAAAAAAACATATAACAAATCATTTGTTTTTTAGTCTCTTCTTCTTCTCTGGTCTTCCACGAAGCTTCAGTTGCCAATCTCTTTAATGAAGAACTAGCCCATTCCATTTCTTCTATTTTATCCAAAATCCTTTTTTCTTTGACAAACAGTAAAGCAGAGTCTAAATCATCGAAAACCTTAGGACCATCAGGAAGGAAGATTTTAAGCTTGGCAGGAAACAGAAGGTATGTTTTAAACTGTGCTTTTTAAGCTCCCTTATTAGTGGCAGAAAAACTTTTCTTTTAGCTATTACCATGGAAGAATAGTCATTGTCAAAACGCACAGTTGTCTCATTAATCTTAACAGGAGCTTTAGCCCAAGCAGATTTAAGAACCGTCTCTTTATCAAAAGATGATAGAAATCTAACTATAACTGATCTAGGATATTTTTTGTTAGAGTTAGTATTAGCTATAGATCTATGTGCTCTTTCGATACCAAAAGAGAATGCTTCTGGTAAGTCTAAAGTTTTAGGGAGCCAAGTTGTTAAAAAAGAAGTAATATTGTTACCTTCAATATTTTCTGGCAGACCAAAAATCCTAATGTTATTGCGCCTAGATCTATTTTCCAGGTCATCCAGCTTTGTTTGTAAATGTGTATTTTGTTTCAGCAGAAACTCAATGTTGATTTCCTCTTCTTGGATTCTATTTTCCATGTCATTCACAGCTTCTTCTATGCCTGTCATCTGGTTCTTCTGTTGTTGCAGGTCTGTATGTAACAGGTCTATTTGTTTTGTAGATTTTTCTATGAAGGTGTCTATTTTAGTATCCATTTTATCCATTTTATCAGTAAGTTGCTGGATTATAATTATCAGAGACTGAAGTTCTTTCTTGATGCTGGAGTCTTGAGAATTTGTCTTACTGGAACTCATTTCAGACTGATAAACTGACAGGAAAATTTCCACAGTGATTTCTGACAGGAATATTGTTAAGATTTCCTTTCTTTTTTAGATATAGTTCAAGAACTATATAAAACAAATGTATTTAGAAAGAAAATTACTTCAAAAATTAATTTTTTAAGTAATTAATTCCTGTCAGTGTAATGAAATTGGTGGAGCTGAAGAAATCTGCTGCTATCCTGTGTTCATCCTTGGCCACGCCCCTACATAAAAAAACTTTTGAATCACATAAAAAAACATGAATTTCAACTTGAATACAGAACTGATAGAGATCGTATCATTTAATCCAGGATCCTGGCATGCATTAATCTTAATCTGCTTTCTGAACTCCATGAATTCTAATAATTAATCTGAAGGTCCCCCGCTGTGGTCCCATATCCACTTGATCAACTATAAAGAATTTGAAGGCAAGCATTAGGTAAAGGCTGATGTGCCCATACAAGGCATTGTTCTCATTCTTGCGCTTGATGTCATATAAATGTTGGTAGATTCTCTGTCTAAGGGCCCTAATAGTTTTTCCCACATAATAAGCATCACAGAAATCATATAACGCAACATAAATCACACCGTTGGAGTAAAAAAAATGCTTCCTACAGGGTGTGATATACCCACAGTTCTTAATTTTCATCTTATTAGTATCCATCACAAATGGGCATTGTGGGCACCTCCACATTTGAAACTACCACCCTGATCAGATTTTTTAATACATCTTTCCACCAAACCTTTCAAAGAGGTCTCCTTTTTATACAAAACCAGCGGTCTATTGCCCAGTTTTTCATGGACGTCAGTGCCCAGATTAAATATTGTCCAAAATTTTGTCACAATCCCTTGATGTCCTAAAAGTTCATAGTGTACGGAAGAATGAAAGCTGTACCAAACACATTTGTTCTTTTTTGTAGAGACACCCCATCAGTTGTATGGGACAAAAGAGTGCAGAAAGTCCTTACTTCCCTCTTAGTTATTACTTTGTCAGCTATATTACCAAAATATTGTACTTATTTTACTGCCTGCACTTTAACAAAGTAGTTTTTGTGTTTAAATTACCTGTTTAACTGTTGTAGGCTACACACTCAAGTGTGATAGACCTTTCTATGCATTTAAAGTGGTTTTTTTGATTGCATCTGCTTTATTTTCTGAAAGAAAAAACAAAAAAAAAAAAAAAAAAAAAAAAACTTGTTTTCCGCCTTTCTAAGTTAGTATAGTCCAGTTTTCAGCTTAGCGCTGAATTCAGGGCTGTGTTACAAGTTTCTGTGTTTGCCCATACCTTACTTGGATAGAAGAAAGTTCCTCTGTTCACTGTGAGAGAGGGAGCTTTGAGCAGCCTATCTGTCCCTGAAGGAGTGGTTTCAGCCCAGACAGTAGTAGTTTATTGGCCATTTTGGGCTAATTTCTATCTTTTTCATTTCCCTGCTATAAAACCCACATTTGCAAGGTTTTTGTGCTAGTATGTAGCTCAGCAAGCTCCTGCCTGGTGCCCTGTAGAGTTCTACAGCAGCAGAGAGACAAAAGAGAGACTTTGGAGTGATTAAGTATAATTTTTCTGATTTTCTTGCTGCCTTTAGCTAATTCCACCTACAATGCCAATTTTCTAGAGTTTCTGTGAATTAAAAAACTTGTTTCAGCTACATATTGTACTTATTTTACTGTCTGCACTTTAACAAAGTAGTTTTTTTGTGTTTAAATTACCTGTTTAACTGTTGTAGGCTACACACTCAATTGTGATAGCCATTTCTGTGCATTTAAAGTGTTTTTTTATTGTATCTGCTTTATTTTCTGAAAAAAACAAACAAAAAAATACTTGTTTTCCTGCCTTTCTAAGCTAGTATAGTCCAGTTATCAGGTTAGTGCTGAATTCAGGGCTGTGTTACACGTTTCTGTGTTTGCCCATACCTTACTTTGATAGAAGGAAGTTTCTCTGTTCACTGTGAGAGAGGGAGCTTTGAGCAACCTATTTGTCCCTGGAGGAGTGGTTTCAGCCCAGAAATTAGTAGTTTATTGGCCATTTTGGGCTAATTTCTATATCTTTCATTTCCCTGCTATAAAACCCACATTTGCAAGGTTCTGTGCGCGGGGCAGCGCTGGTTAGCTAGGGTATAACTATTCCCGACTCCACAAAGTCTACTCTTCAATTTGTCCCTTGGAACTAGACAAACTTTCAACTTAAGCACTCAAGCCATTCACTTTTCATACTGCCACTTGCTCAAAACTCATAGCAAACACTAATAAACCTTAGCACTAGACCCCCCCCCCTATACTGTAGAGAAGGACAAGGCTCTCTATTCGACCTTACCAGCCAATCAGTAAAACAGTTCACTGTACCTATCCAGGCATGTCCAAAGGGCAGTTTCAGGTGTACTCTGCAGTCCAGCTGGTGAATCTAGGCATTTTGAGGCAATGTTACAATTGCCTTATGTACACAGACAACCTTCTCCTCCTTCCACCAAACACTAATACATGCGAGAGATGCAATTATACAGCCAAACTGGAGGCTACACTCTCTCAACCCAAGACTGGACCAGGCAGTCAAGAGGAGAAGGGAATTACTTGCATCACACCACCAGTCTCACATAGACCTATGAAACCAGCACCGGCAAAAAACACACATAAATACACGAAAACATACTCAGAGACTCTAAATAAAAATCTGCAGAAGCACAGAGACCTCCAAAGCAGATATCCAAGCAACCTCCACCCCCCCAATACAAACCATGAAACACATACTTCACAAAACCAGTGTGCCACACAATCACAGCCCTTAAGACAAAATAACATACCCAACACACTAATAAGTGACTCTATAGTCAGGAACACTGACGTCCCACTCACAAGGCTGAACAAGGAGAAGGTTACTGTGAGCTACCTGTTGGGTTCCAGGATCCACCACATAACACAAGCATTTAGGTCACTCCAGAACAAGTACAAATATGACTCTGTCATTGTCCATGTTGGTGTGAATCACCTGAGCCATACCTCCCTGGACTACATAAAAAGAGGCATGTAGGAGCTCTCTGATCACGTAGCCCAGGCTGGTATGACCCTGACCCTGAGTAGCATCCTGCCCTCACCAAGAATTATACCACAGTACAGAGAAAAAATCATCAATTTCAACAATTGGCTAAGCTTCTGGTGTCATTCAAAAGGGATCCAGTGCCTGTCAGCCTGGGATGACATGCTCGACAAGCCACGCTGCTTTGCTAGAGACGGCTTGCACCTGTCACCCTTAGGCTTTCTAATACTGGCCAAGGCTCTTGCCACCCCCATAGTGCCTTTTTTAGGCAAGGCTCAAAATACAAACCCACCGCCATAAATAGCACAAGTAACAAAAAACTGAGGGTAATGCTACTCAGTGCCAAAAGTCTAAACCTCAAAATGCACGCACTCGAGGCACTTCTCAGTATGGAGAAAATCGATGTATGTGCAGTAATAGAAACTTGGTTTAAGGCTGCAGAGGGCACCCCAGCACTACCAGGCTACAATGCATACCATAGATTTCGGCCACAAAACCTGGACCGAAATGCAAAAGGCGGGGGAGTATCCATATTCATCAGGGATACCCACACCTCCAGGCTAGTGGCAGAGCAGGATGCTTCAGAGATCATCCACGTGCAACTAACAATGGGCAAAACTGCTATTCAAATTATAGCTTGCTACAGATCACCCACCATGTCCTAGGACCCCCACTCCGCATTCCTGGAAACACTGGAAAACATAAAGGTCCTACCAAACACCCTGATACTGGGTGATTTCAATTACCCAAACATTAACTGGGAGAACTACTCAAGTACAAACTCCCTTGCCCAACATTTCCTAGAATTTATAAACTCAACCGCCCTGGATCAACTGGTCAGCACCCCCACCAGAGATGACAACATATTGGACCTGGTCATCACCAACATGGATGACCAGTGTTCCACACCAGAGGTCAACCCCTCACTGGTTAGATCTGACCATAAACTAATCACTCTGGATATCCACATTCCGCCACCACCCCCGGTCAAAGAAACCACTGTGAAAAACTTTTCAAAATCAAACTTCACATTACTTAAGACCGAGGTGGGAAGTTTCAAAGCCCCCATGCTAAAGGATAACGCTGTCCAAGCTGCAAAATCCTTTACTAATGCACTCTACGGGCACCTACAAGAATGCATGGATCATGCTATCCCAAACAAAACCAAGACTCACTCCTCCAAGGAAAGGAAACCAGTCTGGTGGACCCCTGCCATAAACAAGCTATACAATAGAAGGAGGAAACTAGTACAGAAAAGAGTAAAATCCCAAGAAGGGAAGACATCCCTGATCAGTATCAGCAAGAAACTATGTTCCCTCATAAAATCATCCAAGGCTATCTTCGAAAGAAAAATTGCCATGGACTCCAAAGATAACCACAAGGCATTCTTTAGCTATGTCAAGAATCTAAGTGGCAATTCTCAGATCTGCTCGGAGTTAGTGCAGAATGGCACAAAATGCACTGAACTGACCGATATAACCAACATCCTGGCAGTCAGGTTCAGTGCAAACTTCATCCCCCTTTCACCCCCAAAATGGCCCATAACTATACCAGAAGAATGTAGTGACCCTAAAAACACAGACACTCAGGTTAAAACAGCCCTCTCCAAAGCCAAAAACACAGCATTAATGGGACCAGATGGTGTCCCAGGCTATGTCCTACACAAACTCAAAGATGAACTAACCCCTCACCTAAACACACTGTTCAAATTCAGCCTCTCCACAGGCTATGTGCCCACAGAGTCACCCTATAGGCCTAACTAGCTTAGACTACAAAGCTATGGAGCCCATCATTATGGATCTCATTAACTGAGACATTGGAAACCTCCAAACACTGGACCCTACCCAGTTCGGCTTAGTTAAGGGCAGATCATGCCTCCTAAACCTGGTGGACTTCTTTGAGACAGTTACCTAGGCTATAGATGCGGGAAAGGTGGTCCACACAGCCTACCTAGACCTTGCAAAGACCTTTGACACCATTCCCCACTCAGTTATTATAGACAAGCTCACCAGCCTGAACATAAACCCCTATGTCACAAGATGGGCTGCCAACTGGCTCACGGACAGAACTCACATGGTAAGAGTTGCGGGAGCTAGGTCTGATTCTAAACTGGTTACAAGTGGCATTCCCCAGGGCTCAGTCCTAGGACCCCTCCTGTTTGGCATATACTTCTCAGAGGTACAGGTAAGCACAGGAGGACTATGGCTGACCAAGTTCGCAGATGACTGCAAACTAGGGGCTATAACTGACTCTCCGGCTGACACAGGCATCCTCCAAAAGGTTCTCACTAAGACAGATACCTGGTGTCAAAACCATGACCTCAAGCTAAATGCCAAAAAGTGCATAGTCAGCCCCTTTGGAAAAAACAAAGTACCCACAAACTACCACATAGGTGGTAGCCCCCTAAATACGGAAGACGTAATAAGGGATCTGGGGACCCAAGTAGACAGTAACCTCTCCTTTCATAATCACATTGCCAAAGTGGTTAAACAATCCTTCTATGTGGCCCACCTAATCACAAAATGGTTTGCATCCAGATCGAAAGAGGTCATTGAACCCCTCTATGCATCACTCATCAGACCCATCATAGAGTACAATGCCCCATTTGGGATGTACCTTACAAGACACCTGCAACAACTGGAAAGACCACAGAAGAACCTCACCAAGAGGATCACTGGCCTCAAGCAGATGCCCTATGCAGCTTGACTGAAGAAACTCCAGCTGTACTTGGTTGCATACCGCCTACTCAGAGGTGATCTCTGCCTGACATACAAGGCCATGTCCAACCCAGAATTGATGGACATGCTCCACCTAAAGAAAACCATATCCCCTTGAGCCACATGCTCCAGGGATCTAAACCTCACCACAACAATAAATAGGACGTGCTGGAGGGATAGATTCCTGTCCCAGAGACTTCCCATGCTCTGGAACAAGATTCCAATCTACATTAGGCAGAGCTCCTCGCTAACCCTCTTCAAGAGAAACCTTGACGAGTGGATGGGAAACAGAAAGTTTACCCCAAAGATCACTTCAATGGCTCTGCTGGGCAGAGGCACAGGGAACTAGTCTAAGGTGGCGGTGAAAGCCAACACATTCCAGCTAGGCTTATAAATGCCTTCGGGCAGATAGCCTAGTACCTACCTATGAACAAAATGTTCAGGATAACCTCTCTTCACTAACGTGTCCTTCAACATCGCACATTCAGTCAAAAAATCATCACATTGGGAGACCATCCTAGCTAGCCTGACATACTGCTGTTTTACTAATGCTTTCTTTTGGTGTAATGGAATTCATGGAGCTCAAATGGCATATTAAGATTAATGCATGCCAAGCTCCTGGATTAAATGATAGGATCTCTATCAGTTCTGTATTAAAGTTGAAATCCATGTTTTTTTATGTGATTCAAAATTTTTTTATGTGATTCAAAGTATTTTTAACAGTTTTGTATAATGTATTTTTCATGTTTTTATTTTTTATTGATGACTATCACTATTTGTGGTTCATGGAGGAAGTGATGTTTTAAGTGAGGACTAATGAAAGTCTGCGGTGTGTTATTTAAAGATGTGTTTTTGTTGTAACGTTATTCTGAGGAAGTCTAACACACTTTGACAAAAGCGCTCAATCTTTGGAATTAAAAGGATTTGTCCTGTACTTTTTTTGTCTGCTGTGGTTCCTGGCTTTGTCCTTCATCTTAGGACATTTTTGGTTTTGTCTGTTTTTTTCTTACTGGTTTTACTTAACTTTGTAAATGTACACTTTTGTAGTAACACTGTATTCCTTATTAGATTTGGTGCATCATACAATATACTTTATCTTTTACAGCTCCAGTTATCTATGCATATGGAATTATAAGCAGTCAGCTTCAGTGACAGCATCACTTACAAACCTCAGCTGTCGGGACAAGCTACTGGAGCTGCTTACAGTACAACCCTACCTGCCATCTGCAGTACAACTCCACCTGCTAGTGGGACTACCTACTGCAGCCATCTGTAGCTACAGTACAGAGCCACTACATGTGGAACTATGTACTGTATCTGCAGTGCAGCACATCCTGTTGTTGGCATTTCATAGTGCAGTGCCACCTCATGGAGAGACAATGTATTGCACTTGGATGCAGTATAATGTCCCTGCTGGTGGGACTCACTACTGCAATCACCAGCATTACAGTACCACCTGCTGGTGAGAGCCAGTACTCATACACCTGCATTACAGCACCATTTGGTGACAAGAGTCTGTACTGCAGTTGCCTGCATTACAGCCCCACCTGTTAGTGGAACTCAGTACTGCAGCCATCTGCATCGCAGCACCACTTGCATGTATGTTATGGCAGAGTACTGCCTGCAGTACATTTCCACCTGCTGGTTGGACTCAGCACTGCAGCCACATGCAGTACAGTGCTACAAGCTGCTGGAACTCTGTACGGCAGTTGGCTGCAATACAGCACTGCAATACAGCACCACTACTTGCTATTGAGACTTGGTACTGCAGCCATCTGCTGGAGGGACTCAATATTGCATCTACCTGCAGTACAGAACTATTTGCAAGTAGCATTCGGGACCACAGTCAAAGGAATACAGTGCCACCTGTTGATGTGAATCAGTACTGCAGGCATCTGCATTACAGTGCCACCTGCTTATGGGAATCAGTACTGCAGTCATCTTCTTTACAGCACTACCTGCAGGTAGGGTATGGTACTGCAGCCCCATGGATTGCAGCAGCACTTGAAGATAAGTTATGGCATTTTGCTGCCTGCAGTACAATGCCACGTGCTTGTGGGACTCAGTACTGCAGTCATGTAAAGTATAGCACCACCTGCTGGTGCGAATATGTCCTGGAGCTAGTTGCAATACAGCACTCCACCTCCTACTGGGACTCTATACTGCAGCGGGCAGCAATGCAGCATCACCATCTGCTCATGAGACTCAATTACTGCAGGAGCGTGCAGTACAGCATCATCTGCTAGAGGGACTTGGCACTGCAGTCTTCTGCAGTACAGATCTCTCTGATGGAGGGATTCAGTAATGCATCCACCTGCATTACAGTGCCACCTCCATGTGGACCACAATACTCTAGCTGTCTGCAATACATCACCAGCTGGAAGGACACAGTACTCAGACACCTGCATTATAGCACCACCTCCTGGTGTGTCTCAGTATTACATCAACTGATGGTACTCTGTACTACAGCCATCTGCAATAAAACAGTACCCCCCCTCCTGGTGGGAGTCAATACTGCAGCCAGCTGGAATAGTGGGCCACCACTTCCTGGTGGTACTCAGTACTGCAGCTGGCTGCAATACAGCACCACAACCTGCTGGTAGGATTTACTACTGTACCCACCTACAGTACAGCACCATTTTGCAGGTGGGACTCAGTATTGCAGCCACATGCATTACACCATCACCTGCAGGTAGGGTATGGTTCTGCAGCTACCTGCAGTATAATGCCACTTGCTGATGGGAATTGATACTGTAGCATCATGCAGTACAGCACCACTTGCTGATGGGAATTGATACTCCAGTCTCCTGAAGTATAGCACTGCCTTGTAGTGGGATATGGTACTTCAGACACCTGTGATACAGCACCACCTCTTCCTGCTAGGACTCAGTACTGCAGCTAGCTGCAACACAGCACAATCCCTTGCTGGTGGGACTCAGTACTGCAGCCATCTGCAGTACAATGCCATCTGATGAATGGGCTCAGTATTGTATTTACCTACAGTACAGTGCCACCTGCAGATAATACACAGTACCAGAAGATGGCACTGTAGTACATTGTCTGCAGTACCAAATCCTACCTGCAGTACAGCACTAGCTTCAGGTAGGATTTGGTACTGCAGACAATGTACTGCAGTGACATCTTCTGGTGGGGTTTGGTGGGGTTTGGTATTGCACCCATCTGCATTGCAATGCCACCTGCTAGTGGGGCTCAGTACTGCAGTAATATGCTGTATAGCACCACTTGCAGGTAGGGTATGATACTGCAGCCCACTGCAGGTGGGAATCAGTACTGCATCCTCTTGCAATCTAGCGCCACCTGCTTGTGGGACTCAATATTTCAACCATATGCAATATAGGACCACCACCACCTGGTGGGACAAAGTGCTGCAGCCAGCTGCAATAAAGCACCACCTGCTGGTGGGACTCAATTCTACTGTTGTGTGCAGTACATTGCCACCTGCTCATGGGACTCAGTACTGCACCTGTCTGCAGTACAATACCACTTGCTGGAGGGATTCAGTATTGCAGCTACTTGCAGTATAGCGGCACCTGCAGGTAGGACTCCATACTGCAGTCATGTGCAGTACAGCAAGCAGGTATTACATGGTACTGCAGACAATACAGTACAGCACCACCACTTGCTGGTGGAACTCTGTACTTTAGCCTGCTGTAATACAGCACCACCACCTGTTAGTGGGACTCAGTACTGCAGCCATGGGATTCAGTACAGCAGCCATCTGCAGTGCAACACAACCTAATGCAGGTAGGGTATGGTACTACACCCACCCACAAAACAACTTTACCAGCTTGTAGGACTCAGTACTGCAGCCAGCTACAATATATCCAACATGCTGATGGGAAACATTACTGCAGCTAACTGCAGTACATCACCATCTACTGGTGGGACTTGATACTGCAACCTCCTACAGTACACCTCCATCCCATGGTGAGACTCAGCACTTCAGCCATCTGCAGTACACTGCACTTGCGTGAGGAACTCAGTACTGCAACCACCTGCATTACAGCATCACCTACACAAAAAGTATGGTATCAGCACATGCCATCAGCTGGAAAGATTCATTACTGCAGCTACTTCCATGGGCTATCCATTGCTAGGACTCTTAATTCCTATTCCAACCTCCTGTAGAATGGGACCGCCTGCTGGTTGGATTCAGCACTTCTACAATCGCCAGTACACTTCCACTTACAGGAGGGACTGTGACACCCTCCAATATAGCACCACCTGCAGTTAAAGTGTGGCACAATGCATGCCACCAGCTGGAGAGAATCATACTGCAGCCACCCTTCATTACAGTACCATATACAGGAATGGTATGGTTCTGCACTGCATGTATTACAGTGACACCTGCAAGTGGATCTCAGTATTCCAGCTGCCACCAGTAGAGCACACCTGCTTATGTGACTTGTTACTACTGCTTTCTGCAGTACATAGTCAGCTACTGCTGGGACTCGGTACTGCAATTTGGAGCATTATAGTGCAACCTGTGGGTGGGATGTGGTACTGCTGGTAGCTGCAGTCCAGCACCACTTGTTGGTGAGATGTGGCACTACACCTGGTTGCACAACAACACCAACTGCTGGTGGAACTTGTTACACCAGCCAACTCAAGTACAGTTCATCTTTTGATATGACTAGGTACTGCAGGCAGCTGCTATAAAGCTCTACTCACTTGTTTAACTAGGTATCACAGATGTCTGCAAGATAGTTCCACTCACTGGGGACACTCAGTACTGCTTTTGTCTGCAAGACAAGGATACCTTCTGTTTGTATATGGTAATTCAGCTGACTGCAGTACAGCGCCACTTTCTTCTGGGAGCAGTTTGCAGATCCTGATTGCAGTCCAACTCCTACAAGTGGAACTAAGTACTGCAGTGCAGCATCACCTACTGGTAGGACAATGTTCTGTATTGCCTCAAGTACAGCACTAACTGCTTTGGGACATGGTACTGCAGCTGCCTGCAGGAGTGACAAGTGCTGGTATGACTCATTACTGCAGCTGTACCAAGTGCTGGTGGGAATTGGTACTGCAGCCAGCTGCAGTACAGTGCCATGTTCTGGAGGAGTATGTACCGCAAATTACTGCGATACAATGGGAATGGATACTGAAGTTGTCTGCAGTGAGCATCACCTATTGGTGGGGCATGATACTGCTGTCATGTACTGGGCAGTGCCACCTGATTGTGGGATTCAGAACTGCAGCTGACTGTAGTATAGCACCACCTGCTGGTGGAATGTAGTGTTGCATCAAATTGTAGTACAGCCCTACATGCAGGTGACTGCAGTAGAGCTACCTTGCTTATTGGACTAAATACTGCAATCAGCTGTAGTACTGCTCCGCCTGCTGGTCGTACCAGATACAGCACACCTGCAGGTAGGAATAGGTACTGCAGCCAATGCAGCAGCTGCCAGTTGCACTGCAGCCCCACAGACAGATGGGACTAGTAAATGCAGCTGCAGTACATCGTCACCTACTGGCTGGAAAATGTACTTCAGCTGCAGAGCAGCATCACCTGCTGGTTTGACATGGTACTGCAGGTGGGACTTTGTAGTGCAGCCTTTTGCTGCGCATTGCCCCTGATTGTTGGCCTTGGTACTGCAGTCAACTGCAGTCCATTGTCACCTGCTGGTTGGTCTTGGTACTACAGCTATGGTACAGTGCCACCTACTGGTGGGAATAGGCACTGCAGCCATCTATAATGCAGCACCACCTGGCTGGCAGAACATGATACTGCATCTGCAGTGTGCCAACATGTGCTGGTAGGACTAGGTATTGCAGCTGCATTCCAGTACCAGCTGCTGGGGGGACTCAGTACTTCACCCAACTGGAGCACATTGACACCAGATAATGATATTCAATATGGAAGCCTCCTGTAATACAGCACCGCATACTTGTGGGACTCCATATTTTAGCTGCCTGTAATACAGTACAACTTGCATATGGGACTCAGTACTGCACCCACCTGCAGTACAGAACCATCTGCTGATGGGACCTGGTACTGCACCCAACAATTAGTACAGTGCCACCTGCAGGTGTAACTAATTACTGCAGTCAGCTGCAATAGTAATTCCTTGATGGTCTGACTATGTACTACAGCCGGCTGCAAGACATCCCCACCTATTTGTGGGATGATGTACAACTTTTGGCATGAAGAGTGCCACCTACTAGTGGCACTACGTACTGCACCAACTGCAATACAGAAAACTGTTGGCACTTGGTATTTCAGCCAACTGCAGTCCAGCACCACCTTCTTGTGGTAGTAGGTGCCTTACCTGACTGCTGTACAGTGGGACTAGGTACTGCAGTTGCCTGCAGTACTGTGTCACCTGCTAGTGGGAAATAACTCAGTCACCTGCTGTTCTGCACCCCCTGATAGGACTCTGTACTACAGCTACCTGCAGTACAGTGCCACCTGTTGGTGGGACTATGTACTGAAGCTGCAGTGCTACCTGCTTGTGGGACTTGGTGCTGCAGCTGTTTGCAGTACAGCACTATTTACTTGGATGCAGTACAATAACTGCCTGTGGCACAGCATGACCTGCTGGAGGGACTCATTACAGCAGCTGGCTGCAGTAGAGTGCTACCTGCTGGGGAACTATGTATTGCAGGAGACTGTCAGACAGTACAATCTGCTGGTGGAACTTGGTACTACTTCTAAATCCACTGTTGAAACAATGCTGGTGCAACTTAGAACTGCAGTCAGCTGTAGAAATAGACACCTGGTGGTGCAAATAAGCACTGCTGTCAGCTGCAGTACAGCAACACCTACTTCTGGGACTTAGTACCTCTACATCTGATGGTGGGACTTGGTACACATGCTCATCACATTTGGTACTGCAGTTGCCTGCAGTATGGCTTCACCTGATGGGACTAGAATCCTGCAACTGATAGCAATAGAGCCTTAGCTGGTGGTGGGACTCAGTACTGCAGCCACCTACAATACAGCACCATGTGCTGGTAGGCCTAGGTACTGCAGCCAGCTGAAGTACAGGGCCACCTGCTAGTAAGACTAGACATTTCAGTCACTTGCAATTCAGAGCATCGTGGTGCTGCAATGAGGTATGTTTGGCATCACAGTATAGTGCCACCTGTAGGTGGGACTTAGCCCTGCAGGCAGTAGTTTTCAGTATAGCTCCACCTGTTGGTAGATTACGTACAGCAGTCATCAACAGTACAGAGTCACCTGTTTGGAACAGGTACAGCAGCCACCTGCAGTACTGCTTTGCCTGTTAGACTTCATACTGAAGCTGACTGCAATATAGCTCCACCTTGTGGCACTTGATACTGGAGGAGCCTTCAGACCAGTGTTGCATTTTAATTTCTCAAAATGCTTAGGTTATTTATACTTTTGTGGGAATGGATCTCATTGCTAAGTCTGGGCATAACTACATTTCATAAATTCATTATTGCTTTAGTCTTTGATTTTAGCCAAGAATGCTCATCTTAGCATCCACACTGTGGCCAGAATTACTTCCTTCTGTAGTGCATACAGAGTTATATGTCTTGATAGCACATCTAAGAAATTTTACATTATTTTTATTAGTCCTGATACAAGACCAGTTGGCATAAAGGTTAAGGTCTTCACCTCCCATGCACAAAGTAAAGGTTAAATCCTAACCTCTGACCATTTGCCTGTATGGAGTTTGCATGTTCTTCCTGTGTTTCTGAAGGTTCCTCCCACATCCCCCTAAAAAAAAAATGCCAAGTGCTTCCACATAAAACTCACCCAATAATGGAGTTGTGGATGGCAGCACCGACTCTAGATGGTGCCTGTAAGGGGAAAGAGTTGTCTATATTAACTGCTTTGAGCATTAACTGCGGTGCACAGTATCCTCAAGATAGGGGAACATGGATCACAAACTGAGCACCATGACAGGGCTAGCCACTCACATGTGTAAAAATTGGCTCTAAGATATTCAGTTATGTTGATTGAGGCATGGGTATTTAACAGTGATAGGAAGGTTGAGGACCCGGCCTACTCTGACCTACACCAGGGACCCATGCTAATAGTGGAAGGAGGCGTATGTGCCCCTGTTGGCCAATATGTGCCCACCATAAAGCTGAGCAGTCCTTGGTCAATAAGCTACTGTCAGGCCAGCATCTAGTTGCCCAGCTTGAGTTACCAGGGATAGCACTGTTGAGCAAAAGCTGACCATAAAATCAATGAACCAAACATAAACTAAATATTGCTAGACTCAATGTAGGTTTGCATGCATGGCTCAGCTTGGAAGTAGATGACATGATGATAAGGAGGAGGCTGGGCATCCTGTGCATCCAAGAGGCAAGATGAAATGGTAGTGCAACAAAGTTACTTGACTTGGCTTGCAGAATCTACTACTCAGGAAAAAGACAGACTAGAAATGGGGTGGGAATTCTAGTGACGGATAATTTTCAGAAGACAGTGAATGATGTAATCTGAATTAGTGATAGGTTCATGGCAATGAGTCCATTATAAGGACAAAGCCTTCAGAAGACAATGAGTTATGTCATCTGAATTAGTGATAAGCTCATGGCAATCAGACTCCAATGCAAGGACAGGGCACTATTCATAATCTCAACATAGACCCCACGGCTGGGTTGTGATAGTTAGGAAAAGAGTGCATTCAGACAGCAGGACAACACGAACTAATGTTGACAATGTGCACATATTGGGAGAGACAGAACAGGATATGCCTGGCCCACATTGGTGGGACAATAGGAATAAAGGAGAGGCCATTCTAGACTTCTGTTTGGCTTGATGGTGACCAACACATGGTTTGGCAAGAGAGACAGTCACAAGATCACATACAAAAGTGGCCAATGTAAAACTCGGGTAGGCTTCTTCCTAGTAAGGAAAGGGCAGTGGGGTAGAATCAGACACAGCAGAGTCATCCACAGTAAAACAGTTAGTCTAGTTGCCACAGTCATCTGCAAGTAGTGGTCAGTGAAGGCTCTAAGGCCAACAGAGACTAGGCTGAAGACCTGGAAGTTGACTGGGCAGAGTGGACAGGAGTTCAAGGTATTACTCAGGGATGTAACACCTCAGGAAGAAGAGGAAATAGGTGGAATTGAAGAAGAAGAATGGCATCACCTCAAAGCAGCATATGTGAGGACTATAGAACAGATATACGGCTGAGCCAGATATGTAAGCAAGTTACCTAAGGAAAGATGATGATGGAATGTAGAAGTCCAGGAAGTCATAAAAAAAAAGGGGGAGTGCAGGAAAAAGGTGACAGGTAGAAAAGACAGACCAGGCTAGGAAGGAATACTTGTTGGCTAACAAACAGAATAAGAGAGAAGTTGCAATAACAAAGAATGAGGCATCAGATGCACTCTACAAGCTTCTGGAAAGTGATTCAGTAAATGGCACAAAGAAACTATATCAGGTTGCAAGGCAAAGGCAGAAAGATAGAAATTTGTCAAACACCCTTCATAAAGGATGTCAGCAACAACCTACTCAGCAGCCTACAGGAAATCAAAGACAGATGGAGGGAGTACTTCCAGCAGCTTCTGAATGAAGAAACCCCTCAGAAGCTGTAATTCCCCAGAAACACCCTACCATGAAAGAAGAAGATGAGCCCACCCTAGAAGAAGTAAAAACACACTGAGGAAAATGAAGTCAGGGAAAGCAGCAGGTCAGATGAGATCATAGCAGCTATGACGTTGGGTGAAACAGGAACAGAATGGCTCCTGAGGGTACTCATAGGAGTATGGAGAGAACAGCACACACAAGATGACTGGAGAATAAACATACTAGTGCCAGTGTACAAGAACAAAGGGGACATTCACAACTGTGGATAGTACAGATGTATCAAACTCTTGTCACACTGCATGCAAATCCAGGAGAGGATGATTGATAAATGTATACAAAGAGTAGGTGAAAGTAAAATGGGAGATAATCAGTTCAGATTCAGATCAGGATGTATCATAACTGATTCAATGTTTGCAGTGAGGCAGGTGGTTGAACAGAAGCTAGAGATGAGGGAAGAGTCCGACTGGGCATTTCTAGACTTAGAGAAAGCATATGACAAGGTCCCAAGAAAGCTGATTTGAGCAGTCCTATGATGGTTCAAAGTCCCAGAAACACTGGTAGAACTGGTGGAGGCTATGTACAAAGACCCAGTGACTCAAGTACAAACAATGTTTAGACTCAAATAGGGGTTCCCATTGGGAGTGGGTGTGCATTATGGTTCTGCTCTGAGCCCATTGCTGTTCGTACTGGTGATGGACTACATTAGCAAACAGGTTGGGGAGGACAGGTCAACAAAGTTGCTGTATGCAGACAATGTGGCATTACAGGCAGGCTCTCAGTGAGAACTTCAGCAAAGGATAGAGGAATGAAATGCAAAACTGACGGCACATGGGATGAAACTGAGTACAGACAAGACAGTTGTAATGCTGGCAAATGGGGTAATTAGAAGAAGTTGAGATAGAAGGGAAGTGGTGGAACACATTAAGAGCTTCAAATACCTGGGAGGGGTGATTGAAGAGAAGAGAAGTCTGAATGAGAAGGTCGTAGCTAGAATCAGAGGGGCTGCAGTGAAATGGCACAGAGTGTTGTGGGTGGTGTATGACAGAAAAATGCCAAAGAAGCTGAAAGGTAAGGTATACAATACAGTGGTGTAACACATACTACTATGTGATACAGAAACCTGGAAAGTACAGGCAGAGCATCTGAGGAAGCAAGAGGTTATGGAGATGAGGTGCCTGAGATAGGTGGTATGATGCTCACTGCAGGACAGACAAAGAAATGAGGACAGGAGAGCAGAAGCCAAAGTAACTACAGTTGCAGACAAGACCAAAAAAACAGATTAAAGTGGTTTGGGCACATGTTCAGAAAAGCAGAAGACAATCTGGTGAAGAAGATATGGGACAGAGAGGAAAGAGGCAAGAGGCAAGACTGGTGTCATTCTAGGGGGATCCAATGTCTGTCTGCTTGGGATGACATGCTGGACAAGCCACGCTGCTTCGCAAGGGATGGCTTGCACCTGTCACCACTGGGCTTCCGGATATTGGCTAAGACTCTTGCCACCCCCATAGTGCCTTTTTTAGGCAAGGCTCAAAAGACAAACCCACCACCTTAGAAAACAAAATAGGAAAAAAACTAAGGGTAATGCTGCTCAACGCCAGAAGTCTAAATCTCAAGATGCAGGCTCTCAAAGCACTCCTCAGTATGGAAAGCATCGATGTCTGTGCAGTAATTGAAACCTGGTTCAAGGCTCCTGAGAGCAGCCCAGCCCTACCAGGTTACACCTCGTATCATGCATTTCGGCCCCAAAACCTGGGCCGAACCGCAAAAGGAGGGGGAGTGTCTATATTCATTAAAGACACCCACACCTCCAGGTTAGTGGCAATGCACGAAGCATCGGAGACCATCCATGTGCAACTAACCATAGGCAAAACTGCTATACAACTTGTAGCATGCTACAGACCACCCTCTCAATCTCAGGAACTCCATTCAGCCTTCCCGAAGACACTGGAGGATATGAATGTCTCACCAAATACCATCATATTGGGAGACTTCAACTACCCAAACACAGACTGGGTGCATTATTCAAGCCCAAACACCCTAGCCCAAAGGTTCCTGGAATTCATCAAATCAAATGTGATGGAACAACTAGTCACCTCCCCCACAAGGGGAAATAATATACTTGATCTGATCATCACAAACATGGGGACAAAATGCTCAACACCGGAAGTATACCCCTCACTAGTGAGATCAGACTACAAACTAATAACTCTAGATATTCATATCCCACCTCCACCCCCAGCACAAAAGACCACAGTGAGAAACTTCTCAAAAGCCGACTTTACACTCCTTAAGGCTGAAATGGTATCCTTCAAGCCCCCTGGGCCAGTGGAAACCACATCCCACACTGCTGAATCCTTCACAAATGCTTTCTACGGACATCTCCAAGAATGCATGGATCATGCAATCCCAAATAAAACCATGACCCTTTCCATTAAAGGCAGGCATCCTATCTGGTGGACGCCAGCCATAAACAAACTTTATAACAAGAGAAGGAAGCTACTGCAAGACAGAGCAAATCTAGCAAAAAACTACGTTAGCTCATAAAATCATCAAAGGCCAACTTTGACAGAAAAATCGCTAAGGACAATAACCACAAGGCCTTCTTCAGTTAGGTTAGAAAAGTGGGCGGAAACCCTCAGATATGCTTAGAGTTAGTTCATAACGGCAAAAAATACACTGAACCCACAGATATTGATAACATACTGGCAGACAGGTTCAGTGCAAATTTCTCCCCTCCCTCTCCCCCAAAAGATGAAATAATTATCTCAGCTGAATGCAACCTCCCTGACATCTCAGATGTCCAGGTGAGAGCTGCTCTCAGCAAAGCTAAAAATACAGTATCCATGGGACCAGACGGTGTCCCAGGTTGCGTGCTACGCGAACTCCTAGAGGAGCTTAACCCACACATAAGAATGCTGTTTAATCTTAGCCTTGCTACAGGATATGTCCCTGAACATTGGCGTACAGCAACAGTGGTCTCACTCCACAAAGGTGGCACCTCTATGGACCCTGGAAACTACCGCCCCATAAGCTTGACCAGCCTGGTCTGCAAAGCTATGGAAAGCATCATTATGGAACTCATAAACAAAGACATCGGGGACCTACAGACAATTGACCCTACCCAGTTCGGCTTTGTAAAAGGCAGATCCTGCCTTCTAAACCTGGTGGACTTTTTTGAAACAGTCACTAGAGCCATAGATGAAGGCAAAGCAGTTCATACAGCCTACCTGGATCTTGCAAAAACCTTCAACACAATACCCCACTCAGGCATCATATACAAGCTCAACAGCTTAAATGTAAACCCATTTGTCACAAGATGGGTTGCAAACTGGCTAAAGGACAGAACCCACAAAGTCAGAATAGCTGGAGCTATGTCAGACTCTAAGCCAGTCAGTCACAAGTGGAGTCCCACAGGGCTCTGTCGTGGGACCCCTCTTGTTTGGCATTTATTTCCCAGACGTGTAGGCAAAAATAGGGGGGTTGTGGCTGACAAAGTTCGCAGATGACTGCAAACTAGGCGCCACAGTCGATACACCAGCTGACACATGCATCCCTCATAAGGGCCTCACAGAAACAGATGACTGGTGCCAGAGTCATGGCCTTAAACTAAATGCCAAAAAATGTATAGTCATCCCCTTTGGAAAAAACAAAGTACCCACAAATTACCACATAGGTGGTAATCCATTAAGTACGGAAAAAGTAATCAGAGACCTGGGGACCCAAGTTGACAGTGACCTCTCATTTGACACCCACGTTGCCAAAGTGGTTAGAAAGACCTTCTACCTTGCCCACCTTATCATGAAGGGATTCACATCCAGATCAAAGGATGTCATTGTACCCTTATATTCCTTCCTTATCAGGCCTATGATTGAGTACAATGCCCCATTTGGTATGTACCTCACCCGGCACCTGCAGCAGCTGGAGAGACCCCAAAAGTACCTTACCAAGAGGATCAAAGGTCTCCAACATATGTCATATGCTGCCAGACTAAAAAAAGCTCCAGCTCTATTCAGTAGCATACCGCCTGCTCAGAGGTGATCTGTGCCTGACGTACAAGGCCATGTCCAATTCGGAATTAATGGACATGCTCCACCTCAAAAAATCCAAATCCATCAGATCCACGAGAGCTAAAGATCTAAACCTCAGCACAAATATGAATAGGACATGCTGGCGGGACAGATTCATAACCCAGAGGCTTCCCGCTCTCTGGAACAGGATCCCAGTCCATGTTAGGCAGAGCCCCTCACTGACTCTCTTCAAGAGAAATCTTGACGAATGGATGGGTGATCGTAGGTTTATCCCGGGGGTCATCTCTGTGTCATTACTAGACAGAGGCACAGTAAAATAAATTTAATTTGTACACTTTTGTATCATTACATGGGGTGGCGAAAACCACATACACTTTGGCTAGGCTTATAAATGCCCTAGGGCAGACAGCCTAGTACTATACTAAAACTAAAACTAAAACTAAAGAGGAAATGAGGGTGCCCAGCAAAGAGGTGGATGGATTTTCTGAGAGAAGATCTGCAACAGTCAGGCAAGAATGTTGAAGAAGGTAGAAGAGTGGCATTGAATAGAGACATAGCGACAGTTGACACAACAGTCTGTCCCCATGGAGAAAATGGGTAAAAAGGGGGGATGATGATGATTTTGTTAGTCCTGCTGCTCCTACTAGTGGGACTGTCTGGGTATATTTATTCCACACTGCTCTCATTTCTGGCTGTAAATTTTTTTTTTAAGACTTGGCATCACTTGGTATGTATTAGACACTATTATTGCCGAATGTAACAATTTCAGTAATTAATGCTACAATTGTATTTTTTCTTGCAACTGTCATTGAAGTGTTGGTATTGGGTGATCCCATGTGATCTGAACTTCATCATTGTTAATGCTTTGCTGGTCATTTTTCAAGTAGTTATCATCTCCTTCTATGCTTTAGTCCTTGCACAATGCCCACTGCAACATTTCTGCCCATACTGTTTTGACTTTCAATACAGAGAGCCTCAGTCATTACTGTATCCCACCCATCCATGAGCAGTGCACCTTTTTCTAGCTCTGTTTTAAAGAACCTGCATTTGTCTGTTTCTTCCACTTTTTCTCCAGACTTTGTAAATCAACATTTATATTATTTATTTATTTTACATTTGTTAACCGGGAAAGTCCGACTTGGAACAAAGCTAATTTTCAGTGGAAGCTCAGGAAGAAAGGCTCTAGATGCATGTCTTTGTAACGTGGGAGGAAACCGGAGCACCTAGAGGAAACCCACATGAATGCAGGGAGGACATGCAGACTCTGCACATAAGGCACCCTAGCCGAGAATCGAACTGGAGAACCTCTTGCTGTGAGGTGACAATGCTACTGCTGCACCACTGCGCTGTCCTAATGTAGTAACATTTACTCAGTACATTACTCTGGACTGCTATTTTGATAGCTTGTCATGTTTTAGTTTCAGTTTACCTCTTCCTAACCATTCTTCTGTCAAATCCATGTCAGCACTAAGTTGGTTTAGAACATCTCTGTACTGGCCACTGTATTTATGGACTTTCCAGTTTTCTTTCTTTTTGTCTTTTTTTGCTATTTAGCACTTTCACTTGCTCTCTGATTCTTGTATACTTCTGATTTAATGTCTATTCCCACTCTGCTCCAAAATGTTTCTCCTAGCCTAAGCAAAGGTATCATCTTAAGATGTCCTCTTCATGCTTTTGAATTTTTACTTTGCTTGAATCTGTTGTGATGATAAAATAAGTAATCAGTCCTATGGTTGTAGGCATATGCATGTAGTCAATTTTGAGGAGGTTTGAACTTTCTGCAGAGTGAGGGATGTATAATCTCAATGAGCACTGTTTTTAATATATGATTTGATAAGCATGAAGCATTCTCCTTGTTTTCTTGTCCAAATGTTTCAGTGCTGTTTTGGGGACAGTTAATCACCAAAGCTGTAAGGTAGAATAGGAAAAACAAAATGATTTATAGTTTGACATTTATTCCTAGATGTGAAGACACCTATCAGCATCAGTGGTGACATACACCAATACCTTTCCTATTCACAAGAATGCTACTGAACCTCCTAATAGGGAGATGGGCCAAACGCCACTGGGTGTGCATCATCAACAAGGTTAAGGATGACCACTGGTTATGGAAGGTTTGCCTTGGCCAGTACAATGGCATTTCTCCTGGCAGACTGGGTATCATCTGAATCACTCCATTTATACACAGATGTGGCTACCAGCCATGGGATGGATGAGTACCTGAATGGAAGATCATTTTCCTGCCCGTGGCCCAATTCCTGGCCACAAGCACTAAAGAAAGATATAACCAGACTTCCAAGATGGCTGCACACTAATTAACAGCTTGACTTCCATTCTCCCAGTGTGAAAACAAACTGATTAAATTGCAGCCAGAGATGCTGTTAATTTGAGTAAAATTCAGTTACTGGCTAGTAAGTACACTGTCTGGATGCCTGCAAAGAAGAAACTGAGACAGCCTGAAAGGACTTCAACTAGAATAGGTGAAGAGAAAACATCGACTGGGAAGAATCAAGCTATAGGGTTAGTGCAAGACATGGCTTCTGGTAAACCAGATGAAAAACTAAGTCATAAGTGCTTAGAGATTATTAAAATAAATAACACAGTGAAAAGGTATATCAACTCAAATAATAAAAGTCCAGAAAAATGAAAGAATTTTTAAACAGATATTCAGATAAGCTGATAAAACTGCAAAAATCAGAGGTAGAAATGAAGAAAAAGTTGGCTAAGTACAAGACTGCTCAAGAAGAGATGTTTCAGAAAATGGTAGAATTAGTGGACAGAGCATGTAAGGAAAATCTGAGATTTTATTTATTTATTTTTTGCTGTACTAGAGAAACTAGTAGGATTAATTTTAAGAAGGTACAAAAATAAGCATATGGACTGGTATTCCACAGTAGGAACTGCTAATTGAAAGGGCACACACTGTGTATGCTCCAAATATGGCCACGAGAAAGCAGGCAAGATCTTTATTAGTAAAGATGCAAACCTACCAGCAGAAAGAGTCGATCCTAATAAAACTGTGAAAAAAGATAAACTACTAAAAGTTGGAGACAGTAGAGTGCTTGTGGAAAATGATTATTCTCTGTACACCAGGTAGAAGAGAACTTATTCCAATAATCAGAGAATGTCGAGAAGCAGGTGTAAGATTAAGCTACTATATCCATCTGTATGGCAGGCAAAAGAGAAACAAATTAATTCCAGAAATCAGGTAAAGTTGAGAAGCAAATGTGAGATTCAAGCTGCTGTATCTAGGTGTCTTCAGAATTTTTTTTTTCCTGGAGGATCAAAGTCATTCTTTGACAGAGAACAGGCTAAGGAGGAAATGCAAAAGTTTGTTTGTCCAACAAAAAGAAAATGCTTGAGACAGAGAAAAGCATAGGGAGCAGACCAGAAGAATTAGAAGTACTGTAGAATTGAACTTGACTCTGGAGTTGGGAGATGGACATGAACAGGAAGACCACCAGCAACATGGAAATTAGTGACTCAGTGCTGCAACCAATAGAATTCTGTGCCACCTGCTGGTGGACATGGTACTGCAGCCATGTACAGTACTCTGCCAGCAGCAGGATGGACTTGGTTCTCTATCCATTGAAATGTGAGACTGCAAAGCAATCAGTCACATCTGTGAAATATGGCTGTATAAGAATAAGTGGAAAGAGAGCACTTTTGTTGACTTTGTTAAACTTGTGAAGAACTGAAAGGCACTTGCCTCACTTCATGTCATTCTTCTTCTTCTTCTTCTTTCGGATTTTCCCGGTTAGGCGTCACCACAGTGGATCACCTGTCCGCTCATGATTGGCAGTGGAGTTCTACGGTGTCGAGTTGCCAGCCCGGCGCCCAACCTTCCACAGAAGGCACACACATGCACACATTCACACCTAGGGCCAATTTAGAGTGTCCAATCCACCTACTGCATGTATTTGGGATAATGTTTGGAAGTACTCTGAGGGGAGGGGATTGGAGGAGGAAGGAGAACGTTAACTGTGAGTAAAACATTTTTTTTCTTAACAATATTTCTATGAGACTGTTCACAGCATAAATTGTATATTTTGTAGCAAAGTATTTTTAGTTGTTCTTGTATGTGATAAAGTTAATAAAGTAAGAAAATACCTTTTTTCCTTCCTCGTCTGTTCTCTTCTTTTTTGGTATTATGAAATGTAGGCATTACAGTGCAAAAAGAAAAGAAAACCTAGACAAAACCATGTTTAAGTTAATAGGCTGTAATCTTGACTTGTTGAGGTGGGTGTAAAAGTACATAGATCATAATATATGCAGAGCTGATATGTTTTCTCTTACTCCTGCATAGGTGAATGTCTGGATTAAGACCCTTGGCCTAGTCTAAAAGCAAATTTTATGTGGAAATAAGTAAATATGAGAACACCAAATATAACGAGACATTTTCCTTTAGCAAAAAATGTTTCAGCTTGTCTTTCAGGCTGCAACGGAGAACTTCATTTATCTTTTTTCTCTTATTTTTCTATGGAGGAACGATGATAATAGGGATATAAAAGAACACAGGTTTCTTAGTGGCTAAAAGTTAGTGATTTCTGAAAGTATGCAAGTAGTTTTCACATCTCACATCTGGGGAAGGGGGAATAATGATAAAAAAATAAAGAGCAGGAACCAACTACTGTAAGTAGAAGCACAAACCATAACATGCATCTTAGCATGGACAACCTTAATTTCAGGTAAACTAGGGCCTGTGTTAGCTGTTGATTTAGCATAAATGTTCCTACTGGGAGGGTTAAACTTTCATCATTTAATATATGTGTTTGTATTAAGTTAATAGGCTCTGGGGGTATGTTTGGTTTGTTTGAGGGTTTTTATTAAAACAAAAAAGTCTTGTAAAATATGACATATATCCCAATTTACATTCCACCTAAAACGGCTAAGTTTGGAGCTTAAAAAGGTTTGGGAGAAATAATCAGTTTTCATCAGGGAATATTATTTAGAGGTGGGGACTGGAATTTGATTTGCAACAATGAGGATGTATCTGGGGGGCCTAGAAGGACGTGATACTGTAGCTGGATGCAATACAGCACCAACTGCTGATGGAAAGGACAGTACAGCCTTCTGCAGTACAGCACCACCAATATAATGTCACCTGCAGCTGGGATACTGCAGCCACCTACAGAAGATTGCCTCCTACTGGTGGGACTCAGTACTGGAGCTATCTTTACTACAACACCATCTGCTGGTGGGACTCAGTACTGCAATCAACTGCATTACACCACCTGCAGGTTAGGTTTGGTAGTGCAGCCCACTGCATTACAGCACCACCTGAACATAGATTATGGCATTGCTCTGCCTGCAGTACAGCAGCACCTGCTAGTTGGACTTGGTACTGCAGCTGGCTACAATACATTGACACCTACTAGAGGGACTCAGTACTGCAGCAAATAGAATACTGTGTCACCTGCTGGTGGAACATGGTACTGCAGCCATGTACAGTACTCTGCCACCAGCAGGATGGACTTGGTTCTCTATCCTTTGAAATGTCAACTTACCAGAACGTCGACATTCAAAGCAGCGAGACCACAATGTTGAAATTTCATATAACTGAACTCCCAGAACATCGCAATATAACTGAAGGAAAATCACCACTGGGCCACCAATAACTTTAACACAAAAGAAGCAATCTAAACCCACCAATGGGGCTGTGCCCCTCACAAACCCACTAACTAAATATACCAACTCTGAGATCATACTACACTGGAGAACAGGGCAAAGGTTACATGTTGATCCAGTGGTGATTTTCCCAGAGTTAAATTGCGATGTTCCGGGAGTTTGGTTATATGAAATTTCAACGTTGTGGTCTCACTGCTTTGAACGTTGATGTTCTGGTAAGTCGACATTTCAAAGGGGACCCCTTTATCCACATGCATTACAGTGCCACATGAAAGTAGGGTATGGTACCAGTACGTGGAACCTGCTGTAGAGACTTTGTACTGCAGCCATCTATCTTCTACCTGCTAGCGAGACTCTGTACTTTAACCTCCTGCAATCCAATACCATTCCCTGGTGGGAATCAGCCATCTGCAGTACACAGCCACCTGCACAAGGGAATGCAGCCACCTGCATTACAGCACCACCTGCAGAGAGGGTTTGGTGCCACTGCACTTCACTAGCTGGTATAACTCAATATTGCAGCAACCTGCAGTACGGTACCACCTGCTGGTGAGACTCAGTACTGCAGCAACCTGTAGTACAGCACTACCTGCTTGTAGGATCCTGTACTGCAACCATATACAGTATAGTGACACTAGCTTATACTGCAGCTGGCTACAATTCAGCACTGCCACCTTCTGATCAGAGTCAGTACAGCAGCCAGCTAAAACACATCACTACCTGATGGTGGGACTCAGTGCTGCAGCCACCTGCAGGTAGGGTATGAAATTGCAGCCATGTGCATTACAGCACCACCTGGCAGTATGGTATGGCACTGCACTGCCTGCAGTGCAGCATCACCTTGTAGATGGGACATGTTACTGTAGCCAGCTACAATACAGCACCACCACTTCCTGGTGGGACTTGGTACAACAGCTATCTACAATACAGTACCAACACCTGCTAATGGGAGTCAGCAATGCAGCTGGCTGCAATAAAGTATTAGCTGCTGGAGTGAGTTGATACTGTAGTCACCTGCAATACAGTGCCATCTGCTGGAAAGACACAGTATTACACCCACATGCAGTATAGTACCACTTGCAGGTGGGGCTTGCAGTACAGCACCATCTGTTGGTGGGACACTGTACTGCAATCACCTTAAGTAAATTGCCACATGCTGATAGTACTCAGTACTGAAGCTGGCTACAGTGCAGCACTACCTGCTGGTGGAACTCAGTACTGCAGCCTTCTGTAGTACAGTGCCACCCCCTGGTGGAACTAGGTATTGCAGCCACTTGCAGTACAGTGCCATCTTCTGGTGGGACTAGGTATTACAGTCACCTGCAGTACAGTATACTAACCTCAAAAAAAGGCATAGCAAAATTAATTTAAAATGGGTGGCAAAAGCCAAACACACTCTGGCTAGGCTTATAAATGCCCTAGGGCAGATAGCCTAGTATGAACCTATGAACCTCCAGTAGCACCCCCGTGGTGGGGACACATTACTTCAGCCATCTGCAGTACACTGCCACCTGCAGAAGTTACTGCAGCCAACTGCTGGAGGGATTTGGTACTGCAGCCACCAGCATTACAGTACTACCTACATACTACCTACAAGTAAGTATGGTACTGCGCTGCATTCATTACAGCTCCACCTACTGCTGGGATTCTGTGACTCAGTACTGAACCACCTGAAGTAAAGCAACCCCTGCTGTTGGAGTGCAATATTGCAGCAGCCTGGGCTACAGTGGCACCTGCTTGTGTAACTCAGTATTACAGCTGGCTACAGTACAGTACCACACACTGGCACCTGCTTGTGTAACTCAGTATTACAGCTGGCTACAGTACAGTACCACACACTGGTGGGACTAAGTGCTGCAGTTGGGTGAAGTACAGTGTCTACTACTGGTGGGACATGGTATGTCAGCCAGCTGCTGTACAGAGCTGCCTACTTTTGGGAAAATGCCTCTTAGATTGAGGGTATTCTTAGTGAATTCACTATAGTACATTAAGGTAGAATAACATGCCTGGAAATATAGTCAGACTTGTGTTTTTTATATATGCATTCAGTTTCAGGGGGGAAAACAGTTCATTAGAAAAGAACATTTTTATTTATTTATTTATTTATTTTAGATTTGCTTACCAGGAGAGTCTGACTGGGCAAAAAGCCTATTTTCAGTGGAGGCCCAGGGAGAAAAGCTCCACAAAGATACAAACAGTAGACTTATAAACAGTACATAAAAATACAGGAACATACAAAAAAAAAAAAAAAAAAAAAAAAAAAAAAAAAAAACAGAACCATTGGTATTGATATTGCACAGCTGAAATAAAGCAACATGATAATAAATTCATAAACTTAGGACAATTGAAAAGGACATAGCTGTTTTACAAGAAGTTTACTTTACAAAATAGGTGGGTATTACCAACAGATATATTTACAAGCATAAGCAATTGGTATTGTGCCAGTGTAGACTTAAGGAAAACTGGTGCTCATCAGGGTGTATACTATGTAGCAGCCTGTGAGAGACTGACACAGTAGGAGAAGACAATGATTAGTACTTTATGGAGTGATCTTGAACTAGAAAGATGATGTAGGGAATTTTGTATTTGGATAGGGCATAAGTGGTCCCATGTTAGTGGGGAGGATGGGGTTATAGCAGGGAGATTGAAGTTATGATAGTGGAAGTAAGTATAGACTAAGGTACAAAATTTGCTTTGGGAGATGGTTATCCTGGGTCTGTGCAAGTACAGTTCCAAGAGCTGGCTATGTGTGAATAAAGATTTTTTTTTTAAGTTAAGCTTACTGTCCAGGATCCTGATAGATGGTATTCCATATTTTAGCAATAGGACTGGAGTAGAGGGCGTTACCTCAGATATTCCTGTTTTTGGTTACTTCAATGAGCACTTTTTTGGTGGATCTTAGTACACAGTTGTTTATATAGTGGTTTAGTAGGCCTTGTAGAGCAGGGTTTTTTTCTGGGTGGTATAGGATTTGGTGGGTGGTTAAAGGTTGATTATAGGTAAGTAAGTTTGGTAATTCCAGCCATGATAATTGTTTGAGGGCTAGACAATGATGGGTCCTTAAAGTTGAATTGGTGGCAAACTTTGCAATTTTGTTATAGCAGTTGGTAAGTTTGTTTAAGTCACCTTTGTTTAGTTTAATTAGTATGGGAAAAGCATAGTGTAATGTAGAAATTAGGTGGGTTCTAGCAATGATGGCTTTACTGTTATTGGTGAGATAGTTTTTACATCTGTAAAGGGTTATGAGTTTTTGTGTACTTTTGGTATTTTTTGTGCTATGTGCTTGTGGAATTTCATATTGTTATCTATGATAATGCCTGGTGAGATGAGGGTGTTGTTAGAGGAGATAATATTAAAGGGTGGAATAGGGTCTGTGGCTTTTGTGGGATGAAATAACAGTTGTGTTTTTTAAGGTTGCGTATTAGCTGTGAGTCAGCTAACCATGATTCAATGGAGGTAAAGGATTCTTGGTAATCTTTTGCAGTAGTTGGAGAGAGGGGGCAGAGCAGGTTAGGGTGGAGTCATTAGCATATTGGATCAGGTTGACATGGAGGGTGGCTTTGTGGAGGTCATTGGTGAAGAGGAGAATACCAAGGATGGATCCCTGTGGGAAACCTAAGGCTACTGGGAGAAGAGGAGATAGGGAATTTTGGCATTTTACAGCTTGCTGTCTGTTGGATAGATAGTTCTTGAACCAAGATATTGTGGTGTTGCTTAGGTTGCATTTAGAGAGTACAGTTAGGAGTTTGGGATGTGAGACCATATCAAAAGCCTTGGAGAGATCTAGAAAGATTGTAGATACAAGGTTGCCATTGTCCCGTTGGTGAATTATAGTGTTGGTAAAGCTAATAAGGGTTGTAGTGGTACTGTGATTGGGGCAAAATCCATGTTGTGTGTTAGCCAAGAGATTGTTAGTTAGAAGATGGTTTAGAACTTGGGAGTGTATGCATTTCACTAAGATTTTTGACAGAGGGGATAGAATAGCAATTGGTCTGTAGTTAGACAGGTTAGCTGAATTTCCACCTTTGTGAAGTGGTATTATATGTAAAATATTCCAAAGGGGTGGGATGTGTTGTTCAGAGAGTGACCTATTAATTAATAGGGCAATGGGGTATATGATGCCTGTGTGTTTCGGATTTCTTTTACTTTTACTTTGCTGTATGTGCAGTGGGAGGGCAGTAGAGCATTCCAGATGCTGGGAACTACTGCAGATTAAAAACAAAAAAGATGGGAGTAAGTTAATGAAGTTAGAGACAGAAAGTAGGCTTATAGTAGGCTAGGGAAGACAGTACAGCCAGGAGGAAAGGTAGTCTATTAATAATAGTGAGCACTTAGTCCTATCATAGTACATTACAATGTAAAAGCATTTACAGACACAGCAACAAGAGCAATTCAAATTAGGTTAGCATAAGGGTAGCATAACATTCAGAGCAGACAACTAACATCCAAGAACTTGAATCAACTCTTATCACTGTGTTCTAAACTGCTACAGTCTATATAGTACCAGAAAAGTTAGTTGTTTCAGTTCCTACAGCTATAAATGGTAGTTAAATAAAGTATGTAAGGCATTAGAAGTAGTTGCCTCAACCTAAAAGCCAGTAAAACATGCATTTAACTATTTTAAAACAGATATTTACAAATTTGTCAGTCTCTGAAAGCACTTACTGGAAGTACACTCCTGATAATTACTAAACAGACAACGGCTATTCTGTAAAGTATGTATTGACAAAAAACATGGTTTAAGTAATGAGTTCAATGGCCTCTTGATTACAAACCCATGTATGACGCAGTGCAAGTTTAGCAGACTTGAGAATCAGATGACAGGGAGAGCTCCATACATGCATGTAATTTCAGTAGTATTTCACCAAATAGCACTACAGTAACATAGTCCTTTCAGCAAGATTGATTTTACAGACATCCAGATAACAGCTTATAATAATACATGGTTATAATCAAAGCTTAATTTCACTTACTTGGTGTGCACACCAATGCAACTGGGGCTGATCCTATTCTCTATGAGCAGTAATTTAAAGATGGTGCCTTCCTGTACCAACTGTCATATATTACCTTGCATGGGGGATGGGTTACATAAGAAAAAAGATGAAAGCATGGGAGATTTTAAAGAGCCATAGCACTATGTGACAGAGCCGAGCAACTTCACAGAACTATGGATAAATAATCAATTGCTAGACCTCAGGTAAAATAGTATATGACACTTTAAGTTAAAGCCAATAGATTTTATATTTTTTCACAATTATTCAGCCATATTTGTAAAGTTAATGAGAACCTGAAGCAGTAGTCTATTGTTTACCTTCCACTTCAGTTCAAGTAGTTCCTGGGGCAGGGGGTGGAGCATTCAACGGTGCATGGAATAGCCTAATAAGTTGTAGAATTAATTATAGGTCCCGTGAGTGTGCACACTACAGTGAAAATTTACAGCATAGTAGTACAAGGTTAGTTGAAGATAGATAGGAATACTGGAGACCTTATGGTGTGCTACCTTTGTTTGTTGTTCAGGAGCTTTGAGTCAGTCTGTGTTTCTGATTTCGATTACTTTTCCTTTTTTACTGTATGTGCAGTGGGAGGGTGGTAGCATGTTCCAGATGCTGGGAACTACTTCATTTGTTGGTCAGGAGCTTTGAGTCAGTCTGTGTATCTGATTTTTTTTACTTTTCTGTTTTTACTATATGTGCCGTAGGAGGGTGGTAGCTCTTTCTGGATGCTGGGAACTACTTCACTTGTTGGTCAGGAGCTTTGAGTCAGTCTGTGTTTCTGATTTCTTTTACTTTTCCATTTTTACTGCATGTGCAGTGGGAGGGTGGTAGCTCTTTCTGGATGACGGGAACTACTTCATTTGTTGGTCAGGAGCTTTGAGTCATTCTGTGTTTCTGATTTTTCACTTTTCCATTTTTACTGTATCTGCAGTGGGAGGGTGGTAGTGCTTTTTGGATGCTGGGAACTACTTCATTTTTTGGTCAGGAGCTTTAAGTCAGTCTGCGTTTCTCATTTATTTTACTTTTCCTTTTTTACTGTATGTACAGTGGGCAGGCGGTAGCATGTTCTGGATGCTGGGAACTACTTTGTTTGTTGGTCAGGAGCTTTGAGTCCGTCTGTATTTCTGGTTTCTTTTACTTTTACTTTTTTACTGTATGTGCAGTGGAAGGGTGGTAGAATGTTCCGGAAGCTAGGAACTATTGGTGTGCATGCAGACACAACTGGGGACAACCTTATCTTGCTGGCTAAGCATGAGATGTGCAGAAGTACAGAAATACAGTGTGTTCCTTTCTCAAGGGAAAGATATGTGTAATGCTAGATAAAGCACATGCAAGGCAAGGCATGGGAAATCAAGGTTAAAGAGGCATGGGAAACATTATATGGTTTTTGTACAAACTTCAGATACAATTAAGTCAGTAAGTTAGTTCGGCTGACATACAAAAAAGATCAAATATCCAGCTTTCCAGAAAGGAAGTTAGTTTTTGGACTGCAGAACAGACATTTGAGCTAGAGTACAGAAGTTAGGTTAAATATTCATACTATTCAGGAGAAAAAGACTGCTTCAGTTGATATTATCAAAATATATGTGCAGAAACTTTGGATATATTTATCGTCAGTGTTACTGTTATCCAGCACTCCAGAATCTTTACAGACTGTTATTGTTTATCAGTACTGTTATTAAAGACAGTATTCAGATATTGGTAACATATAATAAAGCATTATAAACTAAACTGCCATTTTTGCAGCATATGTTTTGTGAAAGTAGAAAAGATCTGACCCATAAAGGAGAGACTGGCACTTGTTCAGCACAAGTTTGGGTAATTAACAAATAAAGACTTTCATTCCAGTGTCATATCAGTTGTTTCCAGTTAATTCCAGTATACTACAGTCATATCAAGTCTGTCAATGGTGAGCCACGATAGATGGGGGGGCAATAAAAGGAAGTCCCCAAACCCCATACCAACCTTGTATCAGCAGACAGACTATGTATGTTCTAGAAAACAATCTACAGAAAAACTTGTTTCTTTCAAAGCAAACTTATCAACAGTCAGACTACACAGGTACCAGTGTTCATTCAGAGCACTTTTTCAGAACTTCAACAGAAACAAATGTATCAGTAACTACAGCAAATAGTTTCATAACAGACTTTTCAGCAGTACACCAGTGTTTTTCCAGATGGGAGATTGTAAACTCCTGTACAGAATAAGGCCACAGCTGACAGTGCTACAGTTACTCCTTACAGAGCAGACCTTTTGGTTAGACACCACGGTACTTATTTATTATCGCAACCAGGTTCCAAACAAGTCAATAATACGCAAGTACCAATAGCAGCTTACTAATAAATATGAGAAATATTTACAATTCATCTCTACTTGTAGGCATTTGTCCCCCATTACTTCTGGCTTTGTCCACACTTCTTGTCTAAGAGGTTGAGAGGTATGGTCCTTAATCAGGAGCCTTTGACCTTCATTGAAGTTTGTTCCATTTTACATAGAAATTTGACTCGAGAACTATGACTATCATTTTAGTTGTGATTACTAATACTGACAAATACATTACTGAATACAAACACATCGGTGGATGGATTCTTATCTTTAAATAATGAAAGTTTCTACTGATTTGCACACCATACATATAGCACAGTTATGAGTTTGAAATAACTACCACACTGGCTTATTCTCTTGAGCAATACAGGCAAGGCATTGTTTTAAAACTGTTGATTGCTCCATTGCTTTTTATTTTGTGCACTCCCACAGTCTATGTATTTCAGACCTCTGTCTCTAAACATTAAAAATCACAGCATTGGATTTTAAAATCATAGCAAAGGCCCCAAAAGAGGAACACTTTTTTTATTTCTTAGATCAGAAAGTCTGGCCATGCTTACCACATACATTTCTTGATAAAGAAGGTTTGTAGAAGCTTATTTAACGTATGCAATAATGTGTACACCCTTGAACATGTCTATATTCATGTGGAAAATCTGAAGAAAATGAGTAAATCTAGAAGGAGCATGGGAAAATATATGGTAAAAAAAAAATCGGTACTCATGTATTATCGAGTTGTTTGGAACCTAGTTGCAATAATATGTAAGTACCGACACCACTAATACATACCTCTATGGGTCTACCTTTACAACCTGAATTGCCAAATAGTGAACCTGAAAATATCGTGACGGAAATACTGAAAGCACAAAATCTTGGAAATGAACAAGACAGAATCTCAAAATATCGAAACCTACAAACCAAACATAAACTACAATTTGTCATTCAGTAATTTACAGGGGGGCTATGCCACCCTGCACCCCTCACACCCCTGCAAATTTAATATACCAACTCCGAAATCATACTATGTTGAGTAAAAGAGGGCAGTGTAGCGACTGCTACACAAGATACCAGCATTCCTGAATACCTTCTTCCTACACCAAGGCATACCCTGCAATCATAGCAACTTCTCTTTTTGATTTGTTACTTCAGACTAAAATGATTTTACCCACAGACAACACAACTACGGTATATTAAAGTCGCCATAGTGCAATATGGAAGTACTGCACACCCTTAAATGGAAACCGCACCAACAAACTACTTTAGGTATATATAGATATTTAACCGCATTTCAGCAAACTGCAACACATTCTGTCACAAAGACTATGATTATACTATACCCTAAGCTTACATAGCGAACAACTCTGCCTTTCTAACTTTTGATATTTTGGCATTTGTCATCATTGCCTTGCAGGATTTCGAAACCTCAGTATTTCCATCTCGATATTTTCAGGTTCGGTATTATGGCAATTCCTGTTTTAAAAGTAGACCCACCTCTACACATAGTAACTCCAGCTGTTAGACAAATTGCAGAGCACCAGCATTTACTTAAAAAAAAAAGACTCAAAGAACTTTAACAGACTAACACTACTTCAGAAAATCTACAGCCTTCACCAGTATTCCTTCAGCACATAAAAAGACATTATTCAGTTAACAGCAATGTACATAATCACCTCCACAAACATTCAAGTTTCCAGTGTGATGTAACACAGCCAAAAAGCAAAAAAAGGTTTAAAAAGCTGCAGACTAAAGGACACATTCTTCCAGAACCATAAAACTATGTAAGACTTTAGACGGACCTTTTAGCTAACAACAGCTCATAAAAGTGTAAGTACATCAGTAAAAGTAATTTGCCAACCACTTGTATAAACATGTCGAGTAATGCTTCCACTGTTAAGACACCAATAAATGTTTGGTTTAAAGTTAAAAATTGGGTAGAAAAGTCTAAAAAACTGTGTTCCAGGAATGTTCACTTAAATTTCAAAGTTATTAATTCAGGAATGTTAAATATTTCTAGATGCAAAAGGGTTAAATCACAGAAGCAGAACAGAAGTAAACTTCCAGAATCAGATCACTTCAAATCTAGCAATAAATGTGTCTATGTAATTGGTTTAAGATTGTATATATTTCATACAGAAATTTCAGTTTACCAAGCACACTAAATCAGGTTATAGTCAGCTCAGCAAGCTGATTTAAAGATAGTACTGTTTGCCATAAAAGCAGTATGGTAAAGATCAATTTAATATTCCTAGTGACAGTTTATATAGTTACAATTCTTAGTATTTATCCAAGAAAACTGTAGGCAATAATAATAAATCCTTTAAGCATTCAGTAGCACTGATAAGTTAAATGGCTTCAGCTAAAGAAATGGCTGTGGTAAGGCAGTGGGTGGAGTTTCCCTCACAGACCAGTATGTTAGGACCTGAGGGTCACAAGAGTAAATGCATAAAGTTCAATAGTTAAGATTAATTTTGTAAATGTGCAGAAATGCAAAAAATGTTAAAATATTAATACAGTGTTAAATTATTACTTTAGTTTCACTTAAGGTTATGACAGGAAAACTGTGGTTTCTGTTTAATTTAAGTTACAGCCTTTCCATCTCACTGTAGCACATTATCAATTACAATACAGACTTGCAAAAATGTATTTATTAATTACATCAGTTTAGTTCACTATACTACATTATTAGTTTGCTTACAGATTTACAAGAATTCATGTTTATTTCATGCAGAAAAATGTAAATAAAGTCAGGACAACAAGCGATGAATTTAGCTCATAATAGTACATTATCAGTTTTCTTATAGACGTATTTCATGCACAAAAATATAAATAAAGTCAGGGCAACAAGCAATGCTATCAGTTTATAATTGTTAATGCTACAAATGTTATTTTAAAGACCTGATACTGTTTTTGTGCTTTGCAGTAATTTTAAACATAGTCAAAAACATCAGTCACCAAGCCTTGCACAAGAGATGAAAATGAAGAGGTTTGGAGTGCCTAAGAAAAATAGCCCTCAAAAAGGACTTCTTCAGATAACAATGCATGCTACAGCATCACTTTATATATGAAAATGCCCCTCCCAAATCACTAATTTATTAATAATCAATAAATTAGTGATTTGGGAGGGGGCATTTTCATATATAAAGTGGTGCTGCAGCATACATTGTTATCTGAAGAAGTCCTTTTGCTCAGGACAAAAACGCTGCGATACTGTTAAAGCATTAATATTGGCAAATGAATGGCTGCCTATTCCACTATTTGGTGAGAGGAACATTCTTTTTCCAACCTAGGTGCCTTGCTTAGTTCCGAGTAACATACAGAAATGTATATCCAGCATTCCAGAAAGGAAGCTAGTTTTTAGACTGCAGAACAAACACTGTAGTCGGAGTACAGAAGTCAGGTTAACTATTCATATTATTCAGGAGGGAAGGACTGATTCAGTTGGTATTATTAAAATATACTTGCAGAAACTCTGGATATATTTATCAGCACTGTTACTGTTATCCAGCACTCCAGAATTTCTACAGACTGTTATTGTTTATTAGCACTGTTATTAAAGACAGTATTCCAATATTAACATCTAATAAAGCATTATTAACTGAACTTCTGTGTTTGCAGCATTTTTTTTGTAAAAGTACAAAAGGGGGGAGGTTGGCATAATGATCAAGGTGTTTACCTTACAGAGACAAGGTGCAGGGTTTGATTCTCACTTGGGGTAATTGGTTAGGCTTAAAATAGCCAACAAGGGCAGTTAGCCTAGTATCAAACTATGAAACTTGGCCCATAAAGATGAGACTCGCACCTGTTCATCACAAGTTTGGGTAATTAACAAATCATTTCATTCCAGTCTCATTTAATTTGTCTCTAGTTAATTCCAGTATACTACAGCCTTATCAGTTCTTTCAAGGTCCCACACCTGGCTGCAGTGCCATGCCTCTTGTTGGTTGGACAAGGGACTAGGTTCAATGCCACTCACTGGTGGCACTGGGAACTGTAGCCACCTGCAGTACATTATCACATACTGGTGGAACTTGATAGAGCAGCCAGATGGAGTTCAGTCCCCACCTGCCAGTAGGACTTGATATTACAGCTGACTGTAGTACAGTGCCACCTTCTGCAGAAAGTATTTACAAATGACTGCTGTACAATTGAACTATGTACTGCAATTGTCACAGTGCAGCATCACCTGCTAATAAGGCATATTAGCGCTGTCACCTGCTGTGTAACACCACCTGATTGTGGGACTCAGTTCTGTAGCTGACTGCAGTGGGATTCAGTATTGCATTTGAATGTAGTATAGCACTATGTTCTGGTGGGACACACACTACTGCACAGGGGCGGCCCATGCTATCGGACTGCAGCCCCCTCAAACCAAAAAGAACTCAAAAAAATAAAAAGAAAAAAGTTTTAAATTTCGCGGACTACGCGCATGCGCAGTAGACCAGACTACTGTATGCGCATGCTCACGGCAGTCCGGCAGGACTGATAGGGAAATGCAAGGAGATGTCTGTGCACTTTAAAGTGCACAGACACACTGGGATTATACAGCGCGGCCGGACTGCAACACGAGCAGCAGGAATAGGAGCTGCAGTCTCGTCGGGAAAGAGTTTGGATGCGATCTACTCTCGCGAGTCATTGGAGTATTGCGCGGGAAGGGGGTTGGATCTAGCGTTGGTTAGAATGGAGGACAGGTAAGTGTTGAATATATGGTGCTTGTGAAACTGATTAAGTGTTGAATATATGGTGCTTGTGACACTGGTTAGTATGGAGAACAGGTGTGTGTGTGTGTGTGTGTGTGTGTAAATGCCCCAGGTGCTCATGGTGGTGTGGTAGGGAATACCTCAGGCTTGAACCCTGTACCCTGTATGCAGGTGTTAAAGACTTGAGTTCCCTACCCACTACCATTTGTAAAAAAATTGTGGATTTTTGCCTCATATTTTATCTGATCTGTTCCTCATAATATCTGTGGTTTGTAAATGTTGCAATGCTTGATATTTGATGGTGAAGTAGTAGCATTGTTGCCTCACAGCTGCAGGTTCTCAGGTTTGATTCTTGGCTGGGGTTCCTTCTTTGTGGGGTCTGTATCTTCTCCCTGTGTTTGTGTGGGGTTTGCTTTTATTTGATGGTGCACTGGTAGCATTGTTGCCTCACAGCTGCAGGTTCTCAGGTTTGATTCTTGGCTGGGGTTCCTTCTTTGTGGGGTCTGTATCTTCTTTCTGTGTTTGTGTGGGTTTGCGTTTGTGTCCTCCCATGTTACAAAGACATGTCTGCATTATTTTTTTCCTGGGCCTCTGCTGAAAATTGTTTTTTTGTTCCAAGTCAGACTGTCCTTATCAACAAATGTTAAATAAAACTGACAGGCATTTGAATTTCAGACTTCAGGTTTCTGAATGTTTAATTTCTTACATATTTGATGGTGCAGTGGCAGTATTGTTGCCTCAGAGTCACAGCTATAGGATTTGTGGTTTGATTCTTGGCTGGGGTGCCTTCTTTGTGGAGTCTGCATCTTATCTCTGTGTTTGTGTGGATTTGCTCTGGTGTCCTGCCATTTTACAAAGACGTGTCTACAGTATTTCTCCCTGGGCTTCTGCTGAAAATTGTTTTTGTTCCATCACAAGTAAAATTGACAGGCATTTGAATTTCAGACTTCATAGTCTTCAGAAAATACATAGTAAAACAACTTTTTATTCTAGCAATAAATATATAGTAACACAACCTTTTATTATAGCAATTTTTTTAAGTTTATAAGGTGACTATTTGAAATGTTTCCTTATTTTTGGGACTGTAATACCCTGTTAGTGGCTTTGTCCAGGTTTTTTGTGCTAAGGTTGACAGCTATGGCAAGAACTGAATTCACTGAATATGTTTGAGGGCTGCATTCCCTCATTACTGGGTTTGTCCAGGTGTTTTGTGCTAAGAGGTTGACAGCTATGGTGAGAACTGAATTCATTAAATGATAGCCATTTAAGTTTCAGTCTTCCTCTCGTTCACAAAACAGCTGATTTGGCGTAGTGGTATGTTGCTCTTGACTGTTTTGCACAGGGACCTTGTCTGTAAAATGTACGGTGGTAACACAGCATTTTTCTTTCACAAAGCAGGTGATTTGGCATAGTGGTATGTTCTGACTCTTTTTGCACAGGGACTTTGGCAGTAAAATGTATGGTGGTACCGTGGTAACACAGCATTTTATTCTAGCAGCTTTCCAAGATTATACAAGCAATGTTTAATGTGTCCCTGGTTTTTGCCCTTTTGACCCACCCCAATAAATTTGGCTTTTTCCAGACTTCTTGTGCTGCGAAGTTGAGATGCAGTTGAGTATTGAGTAGATTTTACAAGGAGCTGAGAGCTGCAGGGGAAGAGAAGTTTAGTGCTAATAGCACACCAGGCTGTGTGCTTGCTTTTGATGCAGAAGGTTGTTGGTTCTACACCCATAAGGGGTGAATGCTGCCGTACTTTAAGTTAAGATACTAATTATGAGCCTGTTATCAGTTTGCCATCCATTTCCTATTGCAATATTACTAGCTTATTTTTAATGTAATTTAGGCAATTTATTCCACAGGGGCATCAGACACTTTATTGTTCGATGAAACCATGAAATATAAAGGTGATTGCTAGCACCAACCTCTTCATTACAGATTTATTTAACGTGGAATTATTTAGATGACTTTTTTACTACTTCAGAGATTGTGCATATTTACTGATAATGGTGGACTGTAGAATTGTGCATATTTACTGATAATGGTGGACTGTAGAAGTTTGAGTAGACTTTTATGATGGAAATGTTCTGAATTGGACAGTTTTGTTTCATTGTTTACTGGAAAAATGTTCAAAGCAATAGGAAGGTGTATCAAAGAACACATGTGTTTCATATGCAAGGGGCCTATGATTTGAAAACAGCCCAGAATTAATTTTTATCTGCCATGAGTAAAATGTATTTTCTTTGAATGTGGATTTTAATGTTGTTTCAGTGAATGTGAGTTTCAAGGGCAGAGAAGGTTTAATGCCAAGTTTGTTTAGCAGATGTCTTAGTGTTTGTGCTGTAAAATGCAAAAATAAAACTTCAAATGAAGTTCAAATCATCATAGAAGTAAATCAGTATGCACATTAGTGTTTATGGTAAATGGAGTGAAATAGCAAAGTAATGGATCATTGGAATGGCTGCAGGGAGGCTCCATTCGACCAGGGTTTTGTGAGGGGAAAGGGCGGCAAACTTAGACAGCCCTAGCTGAACCATACCTCCCAACTGTCCAGATTTTCAAAGAATGAATAGATGTTTTGCTTCTTATTTTTGATTTGTTCCTCATAAAAATTTGTGGTTTTCTGGCAAATCATTTAGGAATTAAGTCACTAAATAATGACACACCTAGTTTCAGACTTCATAACCTTCAGAAAAATCCATGCTAAAGTAAGACCTGTTCTATCAACTGTCCCAGTTTATAGAAGAACATTTTTTAGTACTGTTTATATGTTCCCCCCAATATATTTGGCCTTGTCCAGATTTATGTCCCAGTTTATACAAGAGCAATTTTTAGTACTGTTTATATGTTCCCCCAATATATCTGGCCTTGTCCAGATTTATTGCATTAACAGGTTGAGAGATACATGCAAATAAATTGCTTTATAGAATTAGGCATAGCCAAACCTCTGAACTGTCCCTGATTTTGACTCAAAATGTTGCTCTTCCCTTAATGATCCCTCCGCAAAATAGCAATTTTGGAAGAAAACATGGAGGATTTATAATTAAGAAATAACTGTAATAATCAGATTACTTTTATTTCAGAAATGCATGTAGATTATTTTATTTTGTCAGCTGCTCAAGTTAGCAGTACTAATATTAAAGTGTCCCTTCTTTGGCAGGTTACCAGCTGTATTGTGTTGCTATTTTATATTTTTACATCACATTTGTTGGTCCATTTTTCATAAAATTGTGTTTTTTTTGGCAAATTAGTGACAAATAATTAAAGACTGAAGTTAGAAAATAATGACAGACATTTGAGTTTCAGATTTCATACCATTCAGAAAATTCATACTAATGCAAGACCTCTATTAGCTTTCTAAGGTTATAAGAGCGATATTTTAAAAATTGTCCTTATTTTTGGGCCTTTGTCCCATTTCTTTGTATGGCTTTGTCCAGATTTCTTGCTCTGAGGTTGAGAGGTATGACAAATGTGTCAGGGCCATCACAAGTCAGCCAGAGATATTTCAAACTGTGACATACTTGTTACACCCCACTCCTCCATGTAGTGACTCTGGATGTGTCGAAGCAAGGCAAGGAGTAGTTATGCAGTGTAAATGTGCAGAGAATCCCACCCATCCAAGGTAGACACAAGTACTAGAGTGGCTTTTCATCTGTCCTTGATTTTGCAGAATGGTCTGGTTTCTGTCATATTTTTTGTACTGTTGATTTATGCTTATTACTCAAAGTGCCTGTTGTTCTGTGTTTGAGTAGCAATACTTTAATGACCATCAGGTAAGCTTGGCTGAGATTGCAAGATGCAAGTAAGCTTTAATAAGCATACTGTTAAAGAATTGCCAACATTGAAAGCCTTTCTGTTGCCATGTAGAGAATACTTAACTAGATAATGTATAAGCCTTGGGTATTGAAATGCATATGCCAGTATTTGTAATAAAGGACAGAATTACATTATTTTAAGAGTCTCATTACACTTGGAGACTTACAGACAGTCATCTCTGCAGGCTTTAACCATAAACCGAATGCCAATCGCGTGGTCTATAACCTGTACAGTAATCCTTTTAAGCAATGTATCTTGAGCTTATTTCTTGTTTGCTTTTCATTTTTTACTTTGATCATGTTTTCCCCATGAAACAAGTAGATGTCAGGCAGCACGTCTTTTTTTGGATAAGAAACATTTTTACAAGTGGGGGCATCAGAGATTTCTACTTTCAGCATGTTACTTTAATAAAGTTGAATATAAATTATTAGAACTGCAGTGCAAGAAGTGGTTTGAGTTGAGTGTTGCTTGTTTTTCTTATACTTGATTTTGACTGGCATCCCATTAATGTATTTAAAAAAAAGTAATTTATTTTTTCATGCCTCACAACCTTTTTTGTTTCCATCTAGATATTAAGCTGTCATGCAGCCAATGCATTGAAATATTTTTATTCTTCTACACTTCATTTTGTCTTGATTGGACTCTCATGACAACTGTTTGGCACCCAGTGCAATATATTTAGTTTTTGAGGTTTGCTACTACAGGTGTTTGTGTGTGTGTGTGTGTGAGGGAATACCTCAGGCTTGAACCCTGTACCTTGTATGCAGGTGTTAAAGACCTTAATTCCCTACCCACCACCATTTGTGGAAAAAAACTGCAGATTTTTGCCTCATGTTTGATCTGATCTGTTCCTCATAATATCTATGGTTTGTAAATGTTGCAATGCTTGATATTTGATGGGGCAGTTGTAGCATTGTTGCCTCACAGCTGCAGGTTCTCAGGTTTGCTTCTTGGCTGGGGTGCCTTCTTTGTGGGGTCTTTATCTTCTCCCTGTGTTTGTGTGGGTTTGCTTTTGTGTCCTCCCATGTTACAAAGACATGTCTGCATTATTTCTTCCTGGGCCTCTGCTGAAAATTGTTTTTTTGTTCCAAGTCAGACTGTCCTGATTAACAAATGTTAAATAAAATTGACAGGCATTTGAATTTCAGACTTCAGGAATCCGAATGTTTAAGTCCTTGCATATTTGATGGTGCAGTGGTAGTATTGTTGCCTCACAGCTATAGGTTTTCTGGTTTGATTCTTGGCTGGGGTGCCTTCTGTGTGGAGTCTGCATCTCCTCCCTGTGTTTGTGTGGATTTGCTCTGGTGCCCTGTCATTTTACAAAGACGTGTCTGCAGTATTTCTCCCTGGGTCTCTGCTGAAAATGTTTATTCTGTCAGCAGTAAAATTGACAGGCATTTGAATTTCAGACTTCATGTTCTTCAAAAAATACATAGTAACACAACCTTTTATTCTAGCAATTTTCTAAGTTTATAAGATGAATATTTGAAATGTGTCCCTATTTTTGGGACTGTGTTCCCTCATTATTGGCTTCGTCCAGGTTTTTTGTGCTAAGGTTGACAGCTATGGCAAGAACTGAATTCACTGAATGTTTGAGGGCTGTATTCCCTCATTACTGGGTTTGTCCAGGTGTTTTGTACTAAGAGGTTGACAGCTATGGTGAGAACTGAATTCACTAAATGATAGCCATTTAAGTTTCAGTCTTCCTCTTTACAAAGCAGCTGATTTGGCGTAGTGGTATGTTGCTCTGTTTTGCACAGGAGCTTGGCAGTAAAATGTATGGTTCTAGCAACTTTCCAAGATTATACAAGCAATGTTTGTGTCCCTGGTTTTTGGGCTTTTGACCCCCAATACATTTTGGCTTTTTCCAGTTTTCTTGTGCTGCAAAGTTGAGTATTGAGTAGATTTTACAAGGAGCTGAGAGCTGCAGGGGAACAGAAGTTTAGTGCTGCTTAAGTGAAGTTGGTTTACCTTGTTAATAGCACAACAAGTTGTGTACTTACCTTTGATGCAGAAGGCTGTGGGTTCTACTCCCACAAGGGGTGGATGCTGCTGTATTGAGAATGTTCTCCTTGGTGAAAATACTAACTATGAGTCCGTTATCAGTTTGCCATCCATCTCTTGCAATATTACTAGCTTATCATTTTTTTAATGTAATATAGCCAATTTATTCCTGAGGGACAACAGGCACTTTATTTTTCAATGAAACCATGAAATATAAAGGTGTTTGCTAGCAGCAACCTCTTCATTAGTTACAGATTTCTTTAATGTGGAATTATTTAGATGACTTTTACTTCTTCAGAGAGAGTGCATATTTACTGATAATGGACTGTAGAATTGTGCATATTTACTGATAATGGTGGACTGCGGAAGTCTGAGTAGACTTTTATGATAAATGTTCTGAACTGGGCAGTTTTGTCATTATGGGTGCATGCATTTTGTTTCATTGCTTACTGGAAAAATGTTCAAAACAAATTTAAAACGCCCTCTAACAACTGTAATATATTGTACAAGGAATATAATTTAGTACAATGAGGAAGGTGTATCAAAGAGCACATGTATGTTTCATATGCAAGGGGCCTATGATTTGAAAACAGCCCAAAATTAATCTTTATCTGCCACTGGCAAAATGTATTTTCTTTGAATGTGGGTTTCAATGCTGTTTCAATGAATGGGAGTTTCAAGGGCAGAGAAGTTTTAATGCTAAGTTTTTATTGTGAGACTGCATTGCTTTGTTTAGTAGATGACTTCGTGTTTGTGCTGTAAAATACAAAATAAAACTTTCAAATGAAGTCCAACTCCTCATACAAGTAAAGCAGTATGCACATTAGTGTTTATGGTAAATGGAGTGAAATAGCCAAGTAATGGTTCATTGGAATGGCTGCAGAGGCTCCATTCAACCGTGATTTTGTCAGGGGGGAAGGGCAGCAAACTCAGACAGGCTCAGCTGAACTATACCTCCCAACTGTCCAGATTTTCAAAGAATGAATAGATTTTTGCTTCTTATTTTTGGTTTGTTCTTCATAAAATTTGTAGTTTTCTGGCAAATCATTTAGAAATTAAGTCACTAAATAATGATACACTGAGTTTCAGACTTCATAACCTTCAGAAAAATGCATGCAAATTAAGAACTGTTATTCTATCAACTGTCTCAATTTCTACAAAAGCAATTTTTAGTACTGTTTATATGTTGCCCCAGTACATTTGGCCTTGTTCAGATTTACTGCATTAACAGGTTGAGAGGTACATGCAAATAAATTGCTTTATAGAATTAGGCATAGCCAACCTCTCAACTGTCTCCGATTTTGGCTTAAAATGTTGCTTTTCCCCCTAATAATCCCTCCACAAAATAGCAATTTTGGAAGAAAACATGGAGGGTTTACAATTAAGAAATAACTGTAATAATCAAAGTTATAGATTACTTGAAATGTATGTAGATTCTTTTATTTTGTCAGCTGCTCAAGTTAGCAGTACTAATATTAAAGTGTCCCTTCTTTGACAGGTTCCCAGCTGTATTGTGTGGCTATTTTATATTTTTGCATCACATTTGGTCCATTTTTCATAAAATTGTGTTTTTTGGCAAATTAGTGACAAATCACTAAAGACTGAAGTTAGAAAATAATGACCAGACATTTGAGTTTCAGATTTTATACCCTTCAGAAAAGTCATACTAATGCAAGACCTATTCTATTATCTTTCTAAGTTTATTAGAGCAATATTTAAAAATTGTCCTTATTTGTGGGCATTTGTCCCACTTCTGTGTATGGCTTTGTCCAGATTTCTTGCTCTGAGGTTGAGAGGTATGACACGTCAGGGCCATCACAGTCAGCCAGAAACATTTCAAATTGTGACATACTTGTTGCACCCCACTCCACCATGTACTGACTCTGGATGTGTCCAAGCAAGGCAAGGAGTAGTTATGCAGTGTAAATGTGCAGTGTCCCCCCCCCCCCCATCCAAGGTAGACACAAGTACTACAGTGGCTTTACTACAGTGGCTTTTCATCTGTCCTTGATTTTGCAGAAAGGTCTGGTTTCTGTCATATTTTTGTACTGTTGATTTATGCTTATTACTCAAAGTGCCTGTTGCTCTGTGTTTAAGTAGCAATGCTTTAATGACCATAATGTAAGCTTGTCTGAGATCGTAAGATGCAAATAAGCTTTAATAAGCATACTGTTAAAGAATTGTCAACATTGAAAGCCTTTCTGTTGTTGCCATGCAGAGAATACTTTACTAGATAATGTATAAGCCTTGGGTATTAAAGGACAGGATTCCATTATTTTAAAAAGCTCATTACACTTGTTGGAGACTTCCAGTCATCTCTACAGACTTTACCCGTAAACTAAACAGAATGCCAGTCATGTGTGGTCCATAACCTGTACAGTAATCCTTTAAGCAATGTATCTTGAGCTTGTTTCTTGTTTGCTTTTCATTTTTTACTTACATGTTTTCCCCATGAAACAAGTAGATAGTTGTCAGGCAGCAGGTCTTTTTGGATAAGAAACATTTTTACAAGTGGGGCATCACAGAGATTTCTACTTTCAGCATGTTACTTGGAACTTTAATAAAGCTGAATATAAATTATAATTAGAACTGCAGTGCAAGGAGAAGTGGTTTGAGTTGAGTGCTTCTGGTTTTGCTTGTACTTGATTTTGACTGGCATTCCAGTAATGTATTTAAAAAGTAATTTATTTTTTCATGCCTCACAACCTTTTGTTTCCATCTAAATATTAAGTAAGCTGTCATGCAGCCAATGCATTGAAATATTTTTATTCTTCTACACTTATTTTTGTCTTGATTGGACTCTCATAATGATGGTTTGCCACCCAGGGCAGCGTATTTAGTTAAAGTTAGTTTTTGTAGTTTTGAGCATAGCTCCTCCCCTTTCTGGTTGGCCACACCCCTTCCCCTTGACCCCACCCATTCAGCTGTCTCCTGCAGCCCCCCTTTGATTTGAAGTCACCAGCCGCCACTGCTACTGCAGCTGATTGCAGTAGAGCTAACCCTGCTGATAGGACTAGTTACTGCAGTTCCCTGCAGTGCAGAATTCACTACTTATGGGACAAGTTACTACTGTCACCTGTTGTGCAGCTCCATGTGATAGTGGGACTAGGTACTGCATCTGAAATGCAGCACCACCTGCTAGTGGGACTAAGTACCACCTGCTGGTCAGACTAGGTACTGCAGTTGCATTACAGCACCATCTGCCAAAGGACATGGTTCTGCAGGTAGCGGCAGTATAGTATATAGTATATATTAAAACACAAAATAAACCAAAAAGTATCAAAGTGAGCGCTTTCGGGCTAGGCCCTTCTTCAGACAAAGTGCTTCTCACAAACATCACATTTTAAAATAAACATACACCAATCACTCTTCAGTAAAAAAAACCCACCCTGTTTTGATTGTTAGCTGAAACTAACAAGTCATCATTAAAAACACATTGCCACTACTCTTACTTAATAAAAAGTACGCCTACTTTTAAGTGTTGGCTTCAGAGGCACCATATCATTCAGCCCAGGTTGAATATGGGCTGTTAAATCTAAAATCCACTTTGATTCTATGGTTTCTGTCTTTAACCTGATATCACCCCCTCTCTTATTAATGAATACATTGGCTATCACCCTAAATTTAAATCTATGTGTGGGATTATCTTTTACATGATTATATAGCGCATTATGCTCATCACAGTTCCTAATTGACGAAATGTGCTGTAGTATCCTGACCTTAAGCATATTGTTGGTTTTACCAACATAATATCCTGAGCATGACATGCAATCAGCCAAATACACCACATTAATGGTCCTACAGGTAGCTCTCCCTTTAAAATGAAAACTCTTCCCTGTGGAAGGATGTACAAAGGAGGGGCTGTAGTGGTCCTTGACACTGACTGGTATAACATGAAATTATCTGGATTGTTGGCAGACAAAGATGTATATCATTTATTGAATCCAGTAGAGGTCAGGAACATTACTAGTAAGGTACATGGACGGATTAAATGGTTGTATACTAACATGTATATCACTCAAGACCTCATGGAATTCTTTCATGTGGATAAACCAGTCATTCCTGTGTTCAAGGCCCTACCCGAGGTGCACAAATCACTGACAGACCCACCCCTTAGACCCATAGTTTCGGGAAGGGGGTGGGTCACGGAGCATTTGTCAATATGGTTGGAGTGCACACTTAGACCTTACGTAGATCGTATGAACAATGTTCTGAAGGACACTGCACATTTCCTTAGAGTTTTGGGTGAAATGAACAGGGAAGGCAGCCAGGAGGGCACTATGTTGGTAAGCCTAGATGTAAATAGTTTGTTCACAGTGATAGGCAATGAGTATGGCATAGCAGCCTGTGTAGGGATTCTGAAGGATGTGGGTGTTGTAGAGAAAGAACTTTTTCTCATAGAAGAGTCACTGAAACTGGTCTTGGAGAATAACATCTTCTTGAGCAATGGATCAGTGTTTAGGCAAGTACAGGGGGTAGCCATGGGTACCCCCTGTGCAAATTCCTACGCCAACCTAGTTCTCTCCTTCTGGGAAAAGAAACATGTTTTGAACCACAGAGATTGGAGTCCACATATAGGGGTTTATCTACGTTTTGTAGACGATATCTTTATTGCCTGGAAGGGGGGTGAACAAAGGCTAAATACTTTTATGGAATATTTACACTCTACCACATCCTTCTTGAAGTTTGATATCAAGAGCTCATGTGAGGCTCTGGACTTCTTGGATGTTACAGTAGAACTTACACCCGTAGGCTTTAGTTCCAGGTTATATCGAAAAGAGAGTTGGAAGAATTCTTTGCTCTCATTTGACAGCATGCACCCTAGATATACCTTTTCCAACATAGTGGAGGGGCAGGTTGGCAGGATCTCTAGGATCAGTCAACAGGATGAACATTTTGTGAGAGAGATAGATGACTTGAAAGAATGTTTCCAAGAAAGAGGGTATAGATGTGAGCTAGTGGAAACAGCAGTAGCAAGAGGTACTGCGAACAGGCAAGGTAAATATAGACCATGGCTTGATGTTACAATTTAACCTAGGAAGTAATTATAGTAATCACAATGGTCACCGGATTAAAGGTAGGAAGAAGGAAACTATACCTAGGATAACACTAACATATGGCAGTAATGTCAAAGGGGTGTGTGACATCATCAAGAGGAATTGGAACATTATCACTAGTGACAGAAACTTGAGTGATATAGTAGGGGACTTTCCACAATTTAGTTACAAGAGGAATAAGAACCTGAAGGATATACTCTGTCACGATAGGGGAAACAATGAGGTCACATGCCTACCTAGGTCGCTGGGTACTGTCCCATGTGGGGGCTGTAAGGCTTGTGAACATATTAATAGGGAGACAGTGTTTGTACATCCTTCCACAGAGAAGAGTTTTTATTTTAAAGGGAGAGCTACCTGTAGGACCATTAATGTGGTGTATTTGGCTGATTGCATGTCATGCTCAGGATATTATGTTGGTAAAACCAACAATATGCTTAAGGTCAGGATACTACAGCACATTTCGTCAATTAGGAACTGTGATGAGCATAATGCGCTATATAATCATGTAAAAGATAATCCCACACATAGATTTAAATTTAGGGTGATAGCCAATGTATTCATTAATAAGAGAGGGGGTGATATCAGGTTAAAGACAGAAACCATAGAATCAAAGTGGATTTTAGATTTAACAGCCCATATTCAACCTGGGCTGAATGATATGGTGCCTCTGAAGCCAACACTTAAAAGTAGGCGTACTTTTTATTAAGTAAGAGTAGTGGCAATGTGTTTTTAATGATGACTTGTTAGTTTCAGCTAACAATCAAAACAGGGTGGGGTTTTTTTACTGAAGAGTGATTGGTGTATGTTTATTTTAAAATGTGATGTTTGTGAGAAGCACTTTGTCTGAAGAAGGGCCTAGCCCGAAAGCGCTCACTTTGATACTTTTTGGTTTATTTTGTGTTTTAATAAACATTTTACAGCATTTGTACAGCAGCAGTTCCCAGTGACGTTTTTGGTTTGCTTGTGCAACAGAGTATTGCAGCCTGCTGCAGTGTGGCTCCACCTGCTGGTCAGACTCTGTACTGTAGCCACTAAGTGAAATGCTACCTGCTGGTAGGACACAGTATTGCAGTTGCCTGCAGTACAGCCTCACCTGCAGTTGGAACTCAGTACTGAAGCCAGCTACAATATAGCACAACCTGCTGGGGGTACTCTGTATTGCAGCAGCTACCTGCAGTAAAGAACTACATGCTGGGAGGTCTAGGTTCTGCAGCCACCTTTAATACAGTGTTACCTGCTTCTGGGACTAGGTACATCAATCACTTGCAATTCAGAGCTTCTAGTTAGTGTGATGAGGTATGTCTATCACAGCAGTAAGGTGCCACCTGTAGATGGGACATGGTCCTGCAAGCAATAGCTGTCAGTATAGCTTCACTTGGTGGTGGATGATGTATGGCAATCACCAACATTACAGCTCCACCTGTTAGGAACAGATACAGCAAATACCTGCAGCCCTGCTTTGCCTATTAAGACTAGAGACTGAAGCTGCTTGCAGTACAGCTCCACCCACTGGGAATTTATACTGCAGGAACCTTCAGTGCAAGTCCACATTTTACTTTCTCTAAATGCTTAGATTACTTACATACCTTTGAAGGAATTGACCCAGATGCTATGTCAGGGCATTATATTCTGCAAAATTATTACTACTTCAATCTTTGATTTTAGTCAAGAGTGCTCATCTCAGTACCCACACTGTGGCCAGAACTGCTTCTCTGTGCAATTCATCCAGGGTACATATACTGAGATCATAACTAAGCAATTTCACATTATTTTAAGGTCCTCTTGGTCCTCCTACTTGTGAAATTGTCTAGCTATATTTCTTTCACATTGCTCTCATTTTTGCTTGCAAATCCTGTTTGAAACTTTGAGAAGGGAGAAATGTAAGAAAGGAGAATGGTTTAGTGTTTATACAATAGTTTCTTCTTAGAATTCATATTATTTCAAGATGGATTCTGACAGCTCAGGCATGTGCTGATTATTTTTCTTCTTCCTAGTACCACTGTGGATATAGCAAATATGAAAAATTCTAACAAGGAAGATTTCAAACGTGTGCCTAATAAGGAAAGGCACAGATAAAGGGTCTACAAATTCTTTAGTTAGCAAAATAACATAGAAGTTTTCAGGTTTAATTGGTCAGTGGCTACTATCTGATAGCTAACATAATGGCACAGATAAAGGGTTTACAAATTCTTTAGTTAGCAAAATAACATAGAAGTTTTCAGTTTTAATTGGTCAGTGGCTATAGTCGGATAGCTAACATAATGGCACAGATAAAGGGTCTACAAATTCTTTAGTTAGCAAAATAACATAGAAGTTTTCAGTTTTAATTGGTCAGTGGCTATGGTCTGAGAGCTAACATAAAGGCACAGATAAAGGGTCTACAAATTCTTTAGTTAGCAAAATAACAGACGTTTTCAGTTTTAATTGGTCAGTGGCTATAGTCTGATAGCTAACATAATGGCACAGAAAAAGGGTCTACAAATTCTTTAGTTAGCAAAATAACATAGAAGTTTTCAGTTTTAATTGGTCAGTGGCTATAGTCTGATGGCTAACATAATGGCACAGATAAAGGGTCTACAAATTCTTTAGTTAGCAAAATAACATAGAAGTTTTCAGTTTTAATTGGTCAGTGGTTATAGTCTGATAGCTAACATAATGGCACAGATAAAGGGTCTACAAATTCTTTAGTTAGCAAAATAACATAGAAGTTTTCAGTTTTAATTGGTCAGTGGCTATAGTCTGATAGCTAACATAATGGCACAGATAAGGGTCTACAAATTATTTAGTTAGCAAAATAACACAGAAGGTTTCAGTTTTAATTGGTCAGTGGCTATAGTCTGATAGCTAACATAATGGCACAGATAAAGGGTCTACAAATTCTTTAGTTAGAAAAATAACATAGAAGTTTTCAGTTTTAATTGGTCAGTGGCTATAGTCTGATAGCTAACATAATGGCACAGATAAAGAGTTTACAAATTCTTTAGTTAGCAAAACAACATAGAAGTTTTCAGTTTTAATTGGTCAGTGGCTATAGTCTGATAGCTAACATAATGGCACAGATAAAGGGTTTACAAATTCTTTAGTTAGCAAAATAACATAGAAGTTTTCAGTTTTAATTGGTCAGTGGCTTTAGTCTGATAGCTAACAATGGCACAGATAAGGGTCCACAAATTCTTTAGTTAGCAAAATAACATAGAAGTTTTCAGTTTTAATTGGTCAGTGGCTATAGTCTCATAGCTAATATAATGGCACAGATAAAGGGTCTACAAATTCTTTAGTTAGCAAAATAATAGAAGTTTTCAGTTTTAATTGGTCAGTGGCTATAGTCTGATGGCTAACATAATGGCACAGATAAAGGGTCTACAAATTCTTTAGTTAGCAAAACAACATAGAAGTTTTAATTGGTCAGTGGCTATAGTCTGATAGCTAGCATAATGGCACAGATAAAGGGTCTACAAATTCTTTAGTTAGCAAAATAACCTAGAAGTTTTCAGTTTTAATTGGTCAGTGGCTATAGTCTCATAGCTAACATAATGGCACAGATAAAGGGTCTAGAAATTCTTTAGTTAGCAAAATAACATAGTAGTTTTCAGTTTTAATTGGTCAGTGGCTATAGTCTCATAGCTAACATAATGGCACAGATAAAGGGTCTACAAATTCTTTAGTTAGCAAAACAACATAGAAATTTTCAGTTTTAGTTGGTCAGTGGCTATAGTCTGGTAGCTAACATAATGGCACAGATAAAGGGTCTACAAATTCTTTAGTTAGCAAAATAACATAGAAGTTTTCAGTTTTAATTGGTCAGTGGCTATAGTCTGATAGCTAACATGTTTGCTCAGAAGCTTTTACAGTATAAAAATAATCACAGTTGCCTTTTTCGAGGAGACAATACCTTGATTGCTTAGTTTCCCATGTATGTGTATTCTTTTACAATAAGGGAGATTATTCTACTCTGCTAAACTGTGTTGCACAATGTTATTTTTTTTTTACCATAACAGCTTATTGACTTTAAGTAGTATGTGAGTTGCTAAGGCAGAAATCTTCCTTTGGGCCCTTTTCTGACAGGTTTTCTGTCTGGTGCATTTCTGGTATGTCATTGCATAGCTGGATTTGTTTACCGTCAGCAGAGTTTGAAATATCTGCAGGCAAGCTTGTGTTACATGATTTTTCATTAGTTTAGTGATTTTTGGTATGACATTGGGTTAAATTGTATGAAAGTGGTTTAAAATTGAATGAGAGCTAAAAGAAGAGTGGGTTTTAATCACAATTACATATTGTCACTTATTGTACGAGAGTAGCTTTTGATGCACGTGAGTGGGTCATATTTTCATTGTATTGTAATTACATTTCGAGTGTGGGGATATTAAAAAAGCCATATTTTGGAACTACAAGAAGGTATGTATTTAATAAATATGGACGAGACAGCTGTAATTACTTGGTAACATGGTTATAGCTCCCAGTAGGTGGAACTTTTGATAAAGTTAGTTTAGAAAACCTTAAAAAGAAACCCACACAAAAAGGAAACAAAGTACCTACCTTTGTTGGTCAGCAAGAATAATCTGAAAATAAGGAAAAGGAATCTCCAGTTAAAAGTTTAAAGTATAATTCTGTTAAATTAAAATCACATCTGCAGGCAGCTAATAGGGCAGCAAATGTATTACAGAAATGTGCAGAAGATAAGTTTTGTGGTACCTGGGGACTTTACCCTTTACAATATTTAGAAAATTTGAAAATAACTCAGCCAGATTCCTCTGACAATGAATGTTCCCCGATTCCCACAGCTCCACCTAAAGAGCATTCTGTTTCCTATGAAGTAGATAGCCTTCCCTCTCTGGGAGAGTAGGTAGTAGGAGAATGACTTGAAAATAGCCTCTACTATTTCCCCTGATACTTCCCAAGTCATGTCTGGTACTTTAACACACACTAATGGTTCCATTTATAGCACTAGATTCCAGCAGCACCGACAGCAACACACTGTTTCAAATTCTGATCAAATTTTAATGAGAATAGCAAACAAAAGTAGACAGTTATATCCAAAATGCAAGCATGACTCAAGGACAAAACATACAGACAAGTTCAAATTATTTAGTAATAAAAGTGCCACTTCTAAGACTAATAATTTGAAGAAACTGAAAAGGCTAATTAGTAATTACACAGTTATTGACAGAGAAAAATATATGTGGGAACCACCTCCAAAGGAGAGTTCATAGGATGCCTCAACTTCTGATTCATCCTCTGATGATGACCACTAACACTATCTAATACTCAGATTCACCCTTTCAGGGAGGTACCTAACCTTGCAGCAGCCAAAAATGGTGATGCTGAGACTTCTGTAAGAGTAGTCCACCCATGGACAACAGCAGATTTTCAAATCAGTGCAGATTCTCTCTCTCTCCCATTCAAACACATTCAGACAAATATGTTAAAAATTTGGTAGGACATATATAGTTACAAAACCCTACAAAATGAAAGACTTGCAAGCAGTTTTAAAAGCTTCCACTCCTGATATTTTTTAGTAAAGACAGATACAGGAGACAATATTCCTAAACACACAGACGAGTGATTTCTAATGGTGTGAAAAAAATCCTGAAGGCAATCACTACAGCATGCCCCCCAACACCTAAATGGGCATGAATTAAAGGTATTGTACTGAAAGAAAACAAATGTATTGGTGCATATTTACAATGCATGAGAGATGCATCTGAGGTTTTTTCAGGGCACCCAGAACATACTAAAGGAGTGCCAACCAATGGGCTGTCAGCAGCATTTGCAGAGGGCTTATTACCACCTATATAAGACTAGATTAATTTGTCCAAACTGGCCAAGTTTAGGTATCCATGAAAGTGTTAACCAAGCAAAATACATGGCAGACAGCATAAAGAGGAACAAGAATAGCAAGAGAAATTAGTGGGTGTTCCACTTCAACAATTTAACACTGATTCACTGAGAAAGGGGCTGGCAGGAAAAATCATGAAGGTAGAGGCAGAGTCAGATTCTTTCTACAAACTCTAGGACAATACCAGAAAAACTTAAACCCCCCACCCCCACTTCATCTTAGATTCAGCAGCATGAGCAACATACTATCCCATGTTTTAACTATGGTGAAAGTGGACACTGGCGTATTGAGTGTCCTTTCCTGCAAACAGTTCCATCTTTCCAGCCTAAATCTCATCCCAATATCCAAGCCCCACAAGTGGAAAGACAGCCTCCAACTTGAATTCCCACTTGGCAGCCACCAACATGGCAACAAGACCATTAGGACAGCCAACAAAAGGAAAGTACAGTTGTGTACACTTACCATAAATGTAGATGTTCGAGTGTATTCACTGTTGCAGTCATCACATTTGGGTTATCCCTGTCAGGGTAGCCTTCAGCCGGCCTGAATGCCAGATGCTTAGTATTTCTGTGTCGATTGCTGCCGCTTCAGGACTGACGTCAGGTAATCAGTAGTATAAAGTAAGGCAGCTGTCACCATTACATCAGTTTTTCTTGCCCTAACCTGTCAGAAGCCCCCATGTAGGAGCCAGGTTCTGGTGGAAGAACCCCACCAGTAGAAAGTAAATACCAATATGTCCCTTGTAAAGAAAGAGAAGAAAAAAGGGGGATGGAGGGAGGGAAACCAGGACTGCAACAGTGAATATACTCGAACATCTACATTTATGGTAAATGTACAAAACTGTACTATGTTCTTCATGTTTCACTGTTGCAGTCATCACATTTGGGTCAATTCCCAAAGCTGAGGAAATGGGTGGAGGCAGTCAAGGAAACTAGGGGCTGGCTAAGATGCCCCGCAAGACTGCAGAGACAAACCATGCCCTGGATTAGGAGAAGAGATGCAGGTGGTAATGTTTGGTAAAAGTGTGAACAGATGTCCAGGTGGCAGCCTCCAGGATTTCCCTGGTGGGGACTCCTCTGAGGAAAGCTGCAGAGGTGGCGGTGGAGGCTGCTCTGGTGGAGTGAGTCCTGACCCCTTGGGGGGAGGCTTTCCATGTTGTTTGTAGCAGAAATGGATGCAGTGTGCTATCCATTTGGAAATGGTTTGTTTGGAGATGGTTTTGCCTTCTGCCCCTGTAGCAAAGCTAACCAGCAATTGATCAGACTTTCTGAAGGATTTAGTCCTGTCTAGATAGAATCTGAGCTGTCTGTGCACATCTAGAGAGTGCAGGATCCTTTCCCCCTTATTCTGGGGATTAGGAAAAAAGGTGGGCAAATGAATGGATTGGTTGAGAGCCACACTGGACACCACCTTGGGCATGAAGGATGGGTTAGTCCTAAGGTATACCCTGTCAGCATGGAAGATAATGAAGGGTTCCACAGCCATGAGTACTTGCAGCTCAGAGACTCTTCTGGCTGAAGTGATGGCCAGAAGGAAAGCTGCCTTCCAGGATAGAAATTTTAGCTCTGCAGAAGAAGTTGTTTCGAAGGGGGGCAATGTTAAGGTCACAAGCTGGGGTTGGTGTTCTTCTGAGTGGCCTCAAGTTGCTAGCCCCTCTTCGGAACTGTTTGATCAAGGGGTGCGAGAAAAGGGGTTGTTCAGTGGGAAAATGAGCAGAGATAGCAGATGCATTAATTTTAATAGAGGAAAAAGAGAGGCCATTGTGTAGTAGGTCAGCTAAGTAATCGAGGATAACAGGGAGGGAGGGCTGTGCCATATTGGCCCCCTTAGCCTGAATCCAGGTGCAGAACCTTTTCTATTTGTCAGCATAAGACTTTCTTGTGCTAGGGCATCTGGCCTCATGTATAACATCTAGAACCTGTTTACTGAGGTTGGCAGATTGATTGGGGGTTAGGGAATAAGCCAAGCTGCCAAATTGAGTGTCTGCAATTGGGGATGTATGAATTTCCCTTTCCTCTGGGTCAGGAGGTTTGGAATCTAAGGAAGATGCCATGGTGGCAGTGGGGACAGGCAGTGCAGCAAGGGGTACCAGTGCTGGTGAGGCCAGTCTGGAGTTATAAGAGTTGTCCTTGGTTTTTCCTCCTTTATTTTGAGCAGTACCCTGGGGATGAGAAGTAGTGGAGGAAAGGCATAGACCAATAGAGTGATCCAGGGGAAGGACAGGGCATTCACTTTCCAAGCCATGCCATGATGCTCCCTGGTGCAGACTTTGATGAGCTGATGGTTGGTGTGGGAAGCAAAGAGGTCAACCTTTGGGGTGCCCCATTTATTAGTTATTAAAGTGAAGGCTCTTCTGTTGAGCTGCCACTCATGTAGGTGCAGAAGATTGCTGCTTAATTGGTCTGCCAGAGAGTTGACAGAACCTGGTAGGAATTGTGCTAATAGGTGGAGTTGCATGGCAGAGGCTGTGTGCCAAAGGGTCATAGCCAGCCTACATAGAGGATAGTAGTGGGTCCCTCCCTACTTGTTGGTATACCACATTACAGTGGTGTTGTCTGTTTTGATCAGGCGAGCCCCTGGGGAGAGAAGGGGCTTGAAAGCTATCAAGGCGTGCTGGACAGCCATCATCTCTTTTTGGTTGATGTGCAGAGGGATTTGCTGTGGGCTCCATTGGCCCTGTATGCACCTGCCATCCAGGTGTGCACCCCAAGCATAGTCTGATGCATCTGTGGTGAGGGTCTGGTCGGCGGGGGTGGTGGTGAGAAAGGTAGTCCCTTGTTGTGGGAACATGCTGCTGTCCACCAAAAAAAATCTTTTCTGAGGCAAGGAATTATAGGTATAAGAGTCTCCAGGTCTTGACAGCGTTGACACCAAAGGCTTTTTAGGTACCATTGAAGTTTCCTCATATGCAGTCTGGCATATGGAATGAGTAGTATGCAAGATGCCATGAACCCCAGAGCTTGCAGGATCTTCCTTGCAGATAGCGGAGGTCTGGTGGCTGTCTGGAAATTTTGCTTTTCTGGTGTAAGGAATGCCATCTGGGATGCTGTGTCCAGGCTTGTCCCCAGGAATATAATCATTTGGGTGGGCACCTGTTTGGATTTCTTTTTGTTGACTGTGTACCCTAGGGAGGTTAATAGGGACTTTACAAAGGCCAGATGCTTCAGCAGCTTGTCCTGGCTGTCTGCCTGAATTAGGCAGTCATCCAAGTATGGGTAAATCTGGATATTCCTTTGTCTGCAAAAGGCAATGGCTGGAGCCAGACATTTTGTGAAAACTCTGGGAGCAGTAGATAAGCCAAAGGGAAGTGCAGAGAACTGAAAGTGCTGAGATCCTGTCCTGAAATGGAGATATTTCCTGCATGATTCCCTGATAGGAATATGGAGGTAGGCCTCTTTTAGATCTAGGGTGGCTAGTCAAGCATACTTGGAGAGCATGGGTAGCAGCCATGGGTACCTAAAAAGCCTCTGGTGAGTATTTTGAATTTTGGGATCACCAGGAAGGTGTTTAGAATGGATAGATCTAGGATGGTGTGTCAGGTGCCCTCTTTTCTGGGTACCAGAAAAAGTCTGGAGTAGAAACCTTGGCCTCTCTGTTCTGCAGGAACATACTCTACTGCCCTCATAGAGAGCAGGGAAAGGACTTGCTTTTGTGCCTCTGCCCACTGGTTTGGAGGTAGATCTGGGAACCCTTTTGGGGTAGGAAGAGTGTGGAAAGAAAATTTGTATCCCTAGGACATTATGTTGAGAACCCAGTGGTCATTGGTAATGATGGCCCAGGTGCTTGTGTGAAAGGAGAGTTTTCCTCCTAGGGGTAAGAGAAGGTGGGCAGAGGGGGGGTGAGTCATTGTGAGTTCTTACCATAAGGGGGTGGCTTAGAACTCCCTGGTTTTGAAGTGGATGTAGTCTACTGCTTAGATCTCTGCATTCCCTGTGGCTGCTGTCTGGGGGGGGGGGGTCTGGTTCCCTGGAGTCTGGGCTGGACTGGCTTAGTGGGAGCAGGAAAGGACCAGTGCTTGGTGGGACAATGCCTGCTGGACCTGTAAGAAATCCTTAACTGTCTGCATAGATTTTTCTTTTTTCTTCCATCTTTTTTAAGACCTCTTCTGCCTTAGTGCCAAATAAGTTGTCTTTGTGCAGGGGGGTATCCAACAATTTAGATTTGACATGGTCGGGCAAGGGCTGTTCCTTAAGCCATGCATGGCTTCTAATGACAGATCCTTTGACTGCTGCCCTGCAAGAAGCTTCTATGGCATCAAAACCACAGTGCAAGGTGTGTTTAGTTACTTGACTTGCAGAATGCATTAACTCTTGTAACTCTTTAGATTCTGCACAAGCAGGAAAGGAAGACATTTTTTGTTTGAGGAGTTCCAGGGTATGTTGCTGAAATTTTAGCATATGGAACTGACAATGTAGTGCCCTGATAGCAAGAGTAGCTGAGGTGTATACATTTCTACCCCATCTGTTTAGTACTCGGGAATCCCTATCTGAGGGGATGGTATTCTTAGCAGAGGTTGCTATAATCCCTTTAGGCCCTTGAAAAATTACCTCAGGGTCAGCAGTAGGATTTTTAAAAATAAATTTGTGAGAGTCAGGGACTCTGTAGTACCTGTCTTGTTTTCTGGGTGCAGGAGGGAGGGTGTCAGGTGTCAAACTAGATTCCAGGAAAACATCCTCCGCAACATCCAGGACTGGGGGGATGGCCAAGGGTCTGTGCTGTGGAAGATCTAAGAATTCCGGGTCTCTTTTTAGACTGAGGGTAGTCCTGACTCTCCCATTGGAAATGCTCCCTTAAGGTATGAAGTGTTTCCCCAAAGGAAAAATCCTCTAGGGGAGAGGCGGAAGGGATGGAATCCTCTGCATCAGAATCCTCATAAGTACAAAGGGGTTGCATGTCTTCATATTCAGATACATCAGAGTCACCTGACTCTTGTTCAGACAAAACTACAGGGGACAGATCTCTTTTTCATTTGGAGGGGGTAGCTTGGCTTTCCCTGATCAGCATGATAAGGTCTTCTGCCATTTTAAGCATTTGAGACTGAGGCAAGGAAGCAGTTGCCTGAGATTGGGTCATCGGTTTCTTGGGTGTGGTTCATACCCTGATCCTAAGAAACTCTGTAGTTTTCGAAAGAACGGCAGTCGCAAAAGAAGACATTGGTTTGTGTCGAGAATCGGTAGTGCAAAGGACTTCCTCGGAAGCCAGTGCCTGCTCAGCGGCTCTGGACCCATACAAGGTACAGACAACCACAGGACCCTTAGTCGAAGAAAAGTTTTGCGGTATACCGAACTCTGAAAGGGTCTTGGTAGCGGACTGTGAATCCACAGAAGTGGGCATCAGGGTCTGTGAAAGTGCCTCACTGAGGACCGAAGAACTGATGACTAGCTTAACGGAAGCATTGTCTGCAGGTTTGGACCTGTGCGGTCTGTCTCTGTCTTTATCTTTACGTTTTTTCAGAAGATCGGCTGTCGGATGGCTTACTGAAGCCATATCAGAGTTCGAGGACTGTAAGCAAAAATATCTATCTGCAATAAGGGCCCAATGATAGATAGTTCTGGCGTTGAGCAAAGCACAGAAGTGACAGCGGGTGACATCGTGGTCTAGGCCTAAACAAGTGACGCAGTAAGAATGAAAGTCTTGGTGTGGTATTTGCTTTCCACAGGTGAGACAATTGTTAACTTTTTCTGACATCGGTTAGTGCAAGAAAAAAGGATCCCCAATGGGGTACTTAGCTTTAGAAGACTTCAGCTTCAAAACGGTAGACGAAACTCAGGTAGCAGCCGACTGGCACTTGTGCTTCGGGCTCCATGGCAAGAAAGACTGATGTAATGGTGTTGGCTGCCTTACTTTATACTACTGATGACCTGACATGACAGCAACTGATGCAAAATACTAAGCCTCTGGAATTCGGGCCGGCCGAGGGCTACCCTGGCAGGGATAACCCAAATGTGATGACTGCAACAGTGAAACATGAAGAACATCAGCTATTTCATTTGGTATCAGTGTTCCAGGATGGTCCTTTTGTTAACATTTGCAGAGAGCAATCCTACTCTTCCTCCTTTTCTTACTGATGCAGAAACAATTTGATCTATGATAACTTCCATCAAATGCTAAAAAACGTCCCACTTTCCACAGAATCTGTCTGGGGTGGGGGGGGGGGGCTCTCTGGAATTCCTTTGGAGTACTCAGAGACAAAATCTGTTCCAATTCAAATAGGTCCCATAAAAGTGCAGCATGCTTTTATTGTAGGAAATTCTGCCCCTTTGAATCTTTTAGGGAGAGACTTGTGTAAATTATTATGTGCTGTATTCTGCACTCCAGATGGAGTTTTTCTAAATATTTCAAACTAATCTTCCCCTCTGTGTCTGTATTCAGAACGAGGGCAACAGGTTTCACAGATCACAGTACTTAGCTTGGAACAGATCTCTAGACTAGTATAGCTGATCTGGAGGGACTTGAAATGGTTTCGCTGCAATTGTGGACTACCCATGACAACAAAGTAGGGCTCATGAAGTACACAGAACCAGTCAAAGTTATTTTAAAAACCTTATGAGCATCTACCACGAGAGGGAGAGAAAGGAAATGAACCAGTCATTTCATTTCTGTGTTACATCAGCAAGGAATAATTGTCCTAACCAGAAACACATGTAACATACCTGTTTTGCCAGTTACAAAAACAGGAAAGGGCACCAACAAGTTTATACAAGACTCGAGAGCAAATAATGCAGTAGTAGTGCCAACATTCCCTGTAGTACCTAACCTGGTTACAATTCTAAGTTCTATACTGTCAACAGGACCATATTTTCAGAGAGATACATTTCCTGTGCTTTCTTTTCTATCCCTATTCACCCAGACAGTCACTATTTGCTTGCCTTTACATACAAAGGACAATAAAACTGGACAAGGTTACCTCAAGGATATGTGTAATAACTTACTAGTTTCCCTACATAAATGAGGAAACAAATAGATAAAATTCAGTTTACCTGTAGGTCTATCTTAATACAATATGTAGACAGATTGCTTTTAGCTTCTGTTTTTTACTGTAGCTGCTGACAAGATAACTAAACTAAATTAACAAAACTGGGATTTAAGGTAAATAAAGCAAAACTGCAGTTGTGGAAACCACAAGTTCAATATTTAGGACATCTCATTTTAAAGGCTTCCAGCAAATTTTACCTTCATGCATTACTTTTATTCAAACTGCACCATGTCCTACAATTTTAAAACAGTCATGGGCTTTTCTGGGACTGATAGGCTACTGCAGACAATGGATTCCAAATTATGCAGAACTAGTAAAGCCATTCTTAGAATTATTAAAGAAAGACATCCCTGAGTTCTTACCGTGACAGAAGAATCACGAACAAGCGTTTGTTCAGCTAAAAACTTTAATTTCCAACCCTCCTGCCCTTGGGTTATCTGATCATTCAATTTTGTCTGTTCTGTTGTGAAACAAACAAGGTAGCATTGAAGTGCACAGCACAGAAGTGATGGTTTTAGACCTATTGCTTATTTCAGTACAAATTGATTCTGTATCTGCAGCCCTCTCCTATTGCCTTAGGGCAGTGGCCATGATGGAGTGCATAGTACAAATAGTGGTTGTCCTGTCAGGCATGAGACTTTTGTGGCAGTTCTGCATTTTGTAGAAGCATTGTTACTAAGAACCAAAACAATATCTGCTTCACAATTGTCTTAATTATTAACTGTCTTTTTAATAACCATTCTTGCCAGGTCATTAGATCTCCACCACTTAACCCTGCTTCTTTAACTCCTACAACGGATGAAGGCAAAACTCATGAATGTGTTTTTGTAATTAACTATGTGTTGCCTCCTAGCTCATATTTAAAAGATGTCCCTTAACTGAATTTTGATTTGCTTTTATTTGTTGATGAATCCTGTCTTCAAAGAGAAGATGGCACATTAGTAGCAGCATCTTCTGTGTGCACAGAGAATCAAGTACTGATGGCCAGACAAACAGATTGAATGTGTATGCTCAAACAGTTGAAGCTGTAGCCATTACTGAGGCATGTTAATTAGCAAAAGACAAAAACATAATGATCTTTACAGATTCATGTTATTCTTATGGGGCAGTTCAAGATTTTGGAACGCTTTGTTGAGAAAGAGGGTTTATGACAGCAGCAGAAACTCTTACTAAAAATTCTGTTTTTGTTAATGAACTGTTAAATACGCTCCTGTTACCTAGGGAAATAGCTGTGGTCAAGTGTGCCACACATAAGACTGATGATTCTTACATTTTAAGAGGGAATGCTTTCACAGACATGGTGGCCAGACAAGTTGCATTGCCTTATCCTATTATTTTTGCAGCAATTGGAAGAAACTAATGCACATATTTCATTATGGGGAATAGTCTTTTTGAAAACCAAGCTGATGATTTTGAAATGGTAAGGTGGATATGTGATGGCTGTAGCTGCTCCCCAGACTCAAACTGGCACCATCCAAATGGGGGGTTAGTCGCCCCATGTTAATTTCTAGTACAACCATTTGGGCTTATCATTTGCCACTTTCATGTGGGAAAAATGCATTAATAAGACAAATTTTGATCGACTGGTATGCCCCTTACATCTGTGAAGTTATTCAGAATTTTGTAAATACATGCTGAGTTTGTGCACAGTATAACATGTCAAAAAGTACTCTTGCCCTTTTGCAGTCTTTGAAAAAGCCATGGAGACCTTTCTGTTGTTTTATAGAATCACCACATTTTAGTAATTATAAATGTTTTTCCTGTATGGGTTGAAGCTTATCCTTGTGCAAGGATTAATGCAACTAAGGTTGCCAAAAGCTGATACCCAGATTTGATATCCCTTGTTGTATACAGTTGGATAGGGGAACGCATTTTACAAGCCAGACAGTGTAGCACGTGTGAAGTTTTGAAGGTGAACATGCAGTACAATTGCCCATACAGGCAAAAAGCTTCAGGAACTATTGAAAGAATGAACCAGACTTTAAAAAATAGAATTGCTAAATTATGTGAGGAAACTGGTCGTAAATGGCCACAAATATTTTCATTAGTTTTATTCAGTATTCATGGTGTACTTAGCAGTCCTAGAAAGTATTCTCCCCACGAAATCCTTATGGGAGGATGCATAAGGATGTCAGCTACATCACTGCTCCAAAGGTTGGAGTTATAAAATGTTAATGAATCTATTTTTCTTTATTGCAAGTGACTTCTTTCTGTTCTGCAGTATATTCACTCTTAGATTATTGAAGCCCAGCGGCAGCCAAACACCACCTCCTGCCATGATGTTGCTTTGGGAGAACTCATGTTCAAGTCTTGTTCCAGATGACATGCCCTCAAGCTGAGATGGAAAGAAAATGGACTCTTCCAGATTTTCCTCACAATAGCTACAGCTGGGGGTCTGGACATGGCTGTAATGGATGATTTTTACTATGTATGTGGAGATCAAGCTAACCCCTTGTTACCAATAGACTAGTTGGGATGTTGTTATATACGCCATGTTATTCTGACTATTCGACAAACACAGACTTTACCCAGTGGGAAAATTCACAATGTTTACTGAAGAAGGGAGTCAAAGGACATTAAAAATCCAGTAGAGAAGGTGGATACTTCTTAGGTTTATCATCATAACTTAGAAAAGACTGCATTGAAAGGATTTTCACATATGGATTTGGGTGATGGTGTTATTTTAGGAACAGGATTCTTGCCTACTTATGGGACAGTAGGGGAATTGGGAAAATTGTCTAAATTGCTAGAAATATTAATCAATGCTACTTGTGAATCAACAAATCAGATTACAGTCGAAATGACTGTCATGCACAGTGTGGTGCTGCAGAAGAGAATGGCACATGACTTCATCATTGCTTCTAAGGGAGGGAGGTACATACACAATCATCAAAATGGATGCTGCTTATTTATCCCAGACAATGAGCAAGCCATTCACAGTCACCAAGAAATTACAGAGAAGTTTGAGGGCCTGTCTAATGCAAAACAGGCTGACAGCTCTCAATGGGTATGGTTGACAAACCTTTTCTCTGGGGGGGGGGGGGGATTTTAAAATGTTTTCATAGTCATTGCTAATTTGATCATTCTTTTAGGCATTGTTTTATTTATGTGCAAAATGTTGATTATGAAGCTTCTTGAATGTAAAAAAAGTATTAAACTGCAAAATGTACATATTAAAAACAGAAATGAAATGGGGTTACTGACCATGGTCAGGATGGAGTTGTGCTAGACCCGCACTGTTAAGCGTGCAATTGCTGTTGCTGCCTTACCAATCTGGGTATTCAGCTTGGCATCCAGGGAGAGGTTGCTGGTGACAGAGGAGCCACAGTCTGTTTTTCAGTATTTACCTTAGCTCCAAGCACCATTGAAGCAGGCACACTGTGACGGATCATCTTACTGGCTGGGGGGCTGGCCAGCTTGAGGTGGGCAATTGGTGACCAGTGGGGACTACGATGGTCCCTCCCACCATCAGACACAGCCCATAGCATCTGAGCTTACTCTGGTCACTCTGGACTTGCTACTGGCCACAACTGAAGAAAATCATAATGAAAAAGAGAAGAGTGAGGGAAGCATGTTAAGAAATTTTGGACAAACGTATGAAATTAGGAAAGGGACTGAAACTGAAAAATATTTGAACTTTTTATTCCATCAAAACAAACGTGTTTATTGCTCATAAAACCATTTTTACCAAGCATCTGTATAAGCATTGTGCATGTCGAGGTCAAAAGGAAACTGCCTGTGATGATCTGATTTTATGTGAAAAGAGTCTACCCATTCAAAAACTTGCTGTTATTGTCTGGTCACACAGAAAACACAAGGAATGATGCTTTACATCATCAAATAGGGGACTGAGAAGAGAGAATTGCAAGAATGGAAAATATTTAGTGTTTATACAATATTCTGCTCTTAGAAGTAAAATTCATACTGTTTCAAGATAGATCCTGACAGTTTAAGTCTGTGCTGAAATCTTTTGACGTCCCAGTGCCATTGTGGATAGTGCAAACATGAAGAGCTCTGAGGGAGATTGGAACTTGTGCCTAATAAGGAAAGGCACAGATAAAGGGTCTGCAAATTCTTTACTTAGCAAATGAATATAGAGATGCTTACTTTTAAATGGTCAGTGGCGATAGTTTGAAGCGTTTACAGTATAAAAATAATCACAGTTGCCTTGTTCTAGGAGACAAGACATTCATTATTTAGTCTCCCACATACGTGTTCTCTTTTACAAGTATTATTCTAATTTGCTGAACTGTGTTGCAAGATATGCAAGTCATTATTATAGCTGGGTTAACAATTTCACTAATTAACACTACATTTCTATTTTTTCTTGCAATTATTTTTGAACTGTTGATATTGGATTACCCTATGTGATTCAAACATCATTGTCAATGACGCTTTGTGGTTCATATTTCCAGTGCTTTTCAGCTCCTTCTATAATGTAATCTTTGCACAACCCGCAGTGCAACAGTTCTGACATTTTACTGAACCTCTCAGTATGCTTGCCCTCACTCATGCGTGTATCACACCCAGCAACAAGATGTGTACCTTTTTCTAGCTCTGTTTTACAGAACCTGCATTTGCCTGTTTCTCTTAACTTTTTCTCAGCTTTCTAAACCAACACATACTAAGTCCACTACACTGGGCTGCCATTGCTAGCCTGTCATGTTTTGGTTTCAATTTGCCTCTCCCTAACCATTCCTATGTCAAATCTTTGTCAGCATGAAGTTGTTCTAGAACATCTCTATAGCTGCCACTGTAGTTATGTGCTTTCAAAGTTTCTTTTCTTCTGGACCTTTTTTGTTTATTGGCACTTTCACTTGCTGTTTGGTTTTGTCCATTCTCACTCTGTTCCAAAATGCTTCTATTAAACTAAACAAAGATATCATGATAAGACTTTTCTTCTCTATGTTTCAGAACTTTCACTTTGCTTGAATCTTATGTAATCAAAAAATATGCAGATATATACATATAGTCATTTTTTCAGAGGCCCTTACCGCCTTCAGAGCGAAGGATGTATAATTTTGATGTGCACAGTATTTATATATCATCTGAAAAGCATTAAGTGTTTTCTTGTCTAGCTGATTCAATGCTGTTTTGGGGCCAGTCAGTCACCAAAGCTATAAGTTATAACAGGAAGGACAAAATGATTTATACCTTGAAGTTTATTTCTAGATGTGAAGATAACTATCAATATTAGCTTTAGTCTTCTGAAGTATTCCTTATTAAGCTTTGTTCTCATTTCCTTATATTTTATTGTTAACCATTCATTTATTCCCAAATTATAAACTCCCTCCTGCACAAGTTCCTTTATATCACAGTCCTATCCCATGTTGATATTTTCTTTATGCTGCAGCCATAGCCGGCCTTAGGCATAGGCCAACAAGGCGGCTGCCTAGGGCGCCGCTGTAGCAGGGGCACTTTTCCAGTATTTATCTGGTGTAGGTAGACCAGGATGGGGGCACCGGGTGGTGTCATTGGGGGGGGGGTGCCATGGTACCCTTTTGCCTAGGACACCAGTTGACCTAAGGCCGCTCCTGGCTGCAGCTTTCCTTTTTTAAATGTTGTCTGTGCACATGACCAAATGTCATTCTTATATATCATCTAAGAAACTTTTAATCATTTGTCAGGCTTTCGAATTCTCATCTGATGAAGTATACAATTTTAAATAATTCTCAGAAAGTAGATGAGATGTCTTTGAAGAAGGATGGTTCCTGGCAGCTATGTTGAAACTATAACCTAATGTATTAAGTAAACATATTAACTGGTTAAATGCAAGACAAAACAGCAGCAGCAACAAATAATCGCCTTGTAATAGCCCCGTTTGAGTTTTTTTCTCTGGGATTATAAATTTGCCCTTTTGTTATGTCTTAGCTGCTATGTGGTTTGCAACAGTTCCATTGTCAGACCAATGTAATTGATTAATGAAAGGTGCATCTTACACATTTGTAAGTATTCCATTATAGATGAAGGTGGGATGCCGTTGTATGCTTTTTTGCAATCTATGCTTGACATACTTAATTTTTTCTCCATTTTATAGCTCTGTATTATAGCTTTGCTTAACAAGAGATGATTCTTTGTTCTGCAAGACTCTCCTTTATTACCTTTTTGTTTTATTGCCATTTATTATTTTTTTAACACAGGACTTTTTTTAGCTTTGCATCATTTTTTTGTTACATCCTCACATTTCACATCCTTTACATTAGATCAATTTTAATTTTAATACTGAATGTTGCTTTTACCACATCTGTTTTCTAAGGATTTTTGATGATCTCTTCTATGTAAAACTTCTTGTCTTAACTGCTTTATAGTCTTCTAAATCCAATGCTTGACTGGTAGTATTCTACTTTTTCCACTTACTTGCCTTTTTTATTGCACACTTTTGTAGAAACATGCTACTGCAATTAGTTTTTAAAATTCTATTTCTTTTACAGCTCCATCTGTCTATAGGTATAGGTACTGTGAGCAGTAACCTGCAGTTCATCACCACCTGCTGCTGGGACTGGGTACTGCAGGCACCTGCTGTATAACTCAGCCTGAGGTGGGACTAAGCACTGTACCCACCCATCTGATGGTGGGACTTGGTGATGCAGCCCAACCTGATGGTAAGACTAGATACTGTAGCTGCATTATAGCACTACCTACGTCTGGGACTAGGTACTGCTGCTGCAGTGCAGTACAACCTGATAAATACATACAAAATTTCAAGCATGGGCCATTAATGTCTTGCTAGCCTGCCAATATAACAAAACAGTTGTTGCCTTAGTAAGTGTCAAGGCTGTTCTTAAAAATATCTAAACTAGTTGTTCTTCTTCTTTCGGCTTTTCCCAGTTAGGGGTCATCACAGCGGAACTCCGGTCTGCTAATGATTGGCAGTAATTTTTTACAGTGCCTAGGAGCCAGCCCGATGCCCAACCTTCAATGAAGGCGCGCCCATTCATGCATGTTTTTCGAATGCCACTCAGCTGCGGGGAGGACATGCAGACTCCACACAGAAGGCGCTCCAGCCGAGAATCGAATGGGAGAACCTCTTGCTGTGAGGCAACAATGCAACTGCTACACCACCGCGGCTTAAAAATATCTAAACTAGTACTTGCTTTAATGTAACTTGGTAATCTGTTTCATGCATGAGCTGCTCTCTCAGAGAACCAATTAGTACACTTCTCATTCCTATAACATCTTCTGCATAGGTTGCTTGATGATTCTCAATTACATTTTGGCAAGCCCAAATGTCCCCAGAGATAATTGTCTCTAAATGCCCTATATATCTTCTCTTAGATATCTGTATGAGACAATGTACAAGTTCAGATATTTTAGTCTGTCTAAATAACTTAATTTTCACATCCATGGATGTCCTTGAAATATTTCTGTCGTACTGTTTCCAGTTTACTCATGCTTCTCTTCTTATAAGGTTTCCATATTGATATTCCCTAATCAAGTTTGGGTCTAATATAACTAACAAACAATGACTTCATCATTTCTGATTTTCTAAAATGTATAACTCTCCCTGTACAATGCATAGTTTTATAACTATCACTAACCAATTTGTTGATATGATAAGAAAAATTCAAAGCTGGCTTATACTCAGGTCCTTAAACAAGTCTACAGTTTCAATCACTGTCTGCTGTATTAAATATTCACCTTTCAATTTATGTCTTTCAAATCTCATAGGTTTAGTTTTTTTATGTATTTATCAGCATATTATTTACCTGTACCTAGTCCACCAACTGGTGTGGCTGTACTGAAAGTTATTGCCTGCAGAACCTAGTCCCACCTACAGTTGGCACTGCAATGCAGGAGACAGATGCACCTTGCCACACTGAAAGGAAGTGCTAAATTATTGGTGATTGATGTATCTAGTCCTACCAACACATGATGTACTGCATCCATACAGCAGGTGATGTTGTACTGCAGTAAATCCGCAGAACCAAGTCCAACCAGTAGGTGGTGCTGTACACTCTAGCTGGCTGCATGACCTAATTCTATCAGCATTCAGCAGGTGGGTCTGTACTGCAAGTGGCTGTAGCTCCATGTTTCATAAGAAGGTGGCACTGTATTGATCTCATGTGCAGTACCACATCCCATCAGCAGGTAGCCCTATACTGCACCCAGAAGCTGTACAGAGTCCTACTGATGTACAACACTGTCTGGCAGCCACCTGCAATACTTATTCCTACCAGCTGCTGGTGCTGTCTTGCAGCCTGGTGCAGTACCTAGTCAAACAAGCCAGTGCAGCTGTATTGCAGCCAGCTACAGTACCTGGTCACGGGACCAGGTGATGCTATACTGTAGCCAGCTGCAATAATGAGCCCCACCAACAGATTACGCTACACTGCAACCAGCTACAGTACCTAGTCCTACTGTACTGCAGCTGGCTGAAACAGAGTCCCAACAGTAGGAGGTGCTGTACTGTGCTACACTGCAATATCTAGCCACACAGTAGGGGGGGTGTTCTGCAGTTGGCTGCAGTACCTACTCACCAGCAGGGAGTGCTGTACTGCAGCTACAATAACTGCAGCACTGCTTTCCTCAGAGAGGTGCTGCACTGCTGTTGCCTGTAATATTGAGTTCCTCCAGCAGGAGGAGCACTGTAGGTGGCTGCAACCCCAATTCTCATCAGGATGTGGAGCTGCAGTGTTCCAACAGTAAGTGTCGTTCTACTGCAGTCAGGTGCAGTAGCTAATCCCACCACCAGGTGCTGCTGTACTCCAGATGTCTGCAGTACCTAGTATCAACAGGTATAGGTGCTGCTTAGCTGGAGTACAAAGTCCGTTCAGCAGACTGCAATGTTCTGCAGGTGGCTGCATTACTGAGTCCCACCAACAGGAGGAACTGTACTGCAGGTTGCTGCTGTACTAAGTCTCAACAGAAAGTGGAGCTGCACCATGTTCTATCAGCAAGTGATGCTGTACTGGAGAGATACAGTAGCTAATCCCACCAGCAGGTGCAGCCATGCTGCAGCTGACTGCAGTACCTAGTCCCAATAGCAGGTGTTGCTGTAGTACCTAATCCAACCAGCAAGTGCTGGCATGGTACCTACTCCCATCAACAGATGCACCTGCAATACTGAGCCCTCAAGCAGGTGGTACTATTCCAGTCAGACACAGTATAAAGTCCTGACAGCAAGTGCCAATGTACTGCAGTTGGCTGCAGTACCAAGTCTCACCAGCAGGAGGTGGTGTTCTGTACCTAACTACAGTACAAGTCCCACCAGCATTTGGCACTGTCCAGCAGCCACCTGTGGTACCTATTCCCACCAATTTGTGGTGCTGTATTGTAGCTGACTGCAGTACCAAGTCAAAATAGTGAGAAACACTGTGTTGCAGGCAGCAGCAGTACCAAATCCCATAAGAAGGTTGACACTGGCCTGCATCTGGCTGCACTTCTAAGCCCAGCAAAAAAATCATTACTGGTGTATCCGGTACCTTGGCTTTTGCCTTCAAGGAATTTTCCTTGAAGGCAAAAGCCGGGGTACCGGATACACCTTTAAAGAGTTTTTTTGCTATACTTCCTGGTGTGGTGTGTTTTTCGTAGTGTGACTTTCTTGTGGTGTTTTTTCATGGTGCACTTCTAAGTCCAACCAGCAAGTGGAACTGCAGTCTTACACTACAGTTTCTCCAGCAGATTTGGATGCTCAGCATTGACAGTACCTAATAAAAACAGGAGGTGGTGCTGTACTGTAGATGGCTGTAGTACTGAATCTCACCTAATAAAAACAGGAGGTGGTGCTGTACTGTAGATGGCTATAGTACTGAATCCCACCAGTAGGTGGCACTGCATGATAGCCAGCTGCAATACTGAGTTGCATTAGCAGATGGTGCAGGACTGCATTTGGCTGCACTATGTCCAATGAGCATGTGGCAATGCATGCCCCATCATGAGGCACTGTACTGCAGGTAACTTCAATACCATGTTCCACCAGCAAGTGGCAGTGCATAGCAAGTGACTGAAATAGCAAGTGATGCTGCACTGTAGTACATAGTTCCACAGGACAGCAGTCAGTTATGGTTCCTGTGACATTGTACTTGTTGAAATACCAAGTCCTAACAGCAGGAGTTGCTATACTGCAGACAAGTGCAGTGCTGTGTTTCACCAGTGGATGGAGCTATACTGCACTAGCTATAGTACCAAATATTACCAGTGGGTGGCACTTTCCTGTAGCAAGCTGCAGTACCTAGTTCCAGCAGGTGATGTATTGCAGCTGGTTGCAGTACTTAGTCACATCAATAAAAGAAGTTGTTTTGCAATTAGGTGTGATACATACTGCTACACGATGGCAACATTTTAGTGCAGCTTAATGAAACACAAAGTCCCACCAGCAGGAGGCACTGTAGTGCAGTTGACTAGAAAACAGAGCTCCACTAGTAGGAGCCATGATACTACTGAGTCTTACCAGGAGGTAGAGCTATGGTGCACATGGCTGCAGCAGCATGTTCCACCAGCAAGTGATGCTATATTGAAGTAAGGAGCAGGTAGCCCTATAGTGCACCAGTGGGTGATGTGATACTGAAGCCAGTTGAAGTACCTAGTCAAACAAGTAAGTGGTGCTGTATAGCAGCCATCATGAGTTCCAAGTCCTATCAGCAGGTGGCAATGGATTGCATCCATACCAAATCCTACCTGCAGGTGGCACTGGATTTCATCTGGCTGCACAACCAAGTCAAACCAGCAGGTGGCACTCTACTGCATCCAATGGCTGCACTACATAGTCTCATCAGATGGCTACAGTACTGAGTCCCACCATCTGGCGGCACTGCATGGCATGCAACTCAATATCATGTCCCACCAGCAGGTGGCACTGCAGAGAAATGCAGTTCCTAGTTTCCCCAGCAGCTGGAGCTGCACTGTACCAAGGTGCAGTACTGCATCCATCCAAAAGGTGGCACTATACTGCAGTCAGCTGCAGGACCTGGTCCCATCAGTAGGCTTAGCTGTATTGCAGGTGGCTGCAGTACAGAGTCCCTCCTGCAGCTGCTGCTATAATTCAGATTACTGCAGCATCAAGTCCCACATATATGTTTGAATGGAGAGATGATAAATCAGCAAGCAAAGTAGAGTAGTATTGCTGGAATTGAATTCATCCTCAAGTCTTGGTAGTCTTGGTGAGTATCTTCACCAGGTGGACTCTGTTATTTCACAAAATCTCAACAAGATGACACTGACATGCAGTACTGTATTTTATATTGCACATATCATGGACTGAAGTAGGTTAAAAATAAAAAGGATAGCTGTAGGCACAAGATCCAAGATAAAAAAAAAAAAACTATTCAATCCTGGTAGGCCACTGGTGCCAGGACTGGAAAAAAAATGACAGCATAGAATCTTCAAGACATGGAAACATTCCTACAATGGGGCTAGGCCAGGCCCAGGGGGAGGATGACCCCCCTGTTGTAGGAGGAAGTAATAGCAAAAAAAAAAATCACAAAAATTGATAGGCCAAAAAAGAGCCATAAAGACGACAGAGGGGACTATTGAGGATAAGAAAGAAATTATGTTTGTTACATTATGCAAGAAGCCTAGAATTTCCTGAGAGAAGATATACAAAATGATTAAGAGAGAAATTAGAGGAAAGAAAAATACTTGCACAAGAAAAACTGTCAGAAGCTTCAAATAAAAATGTGTTTTTACCAGTATAACAGATTTATCAAAAACACTATATAGACCAAGAAAACTTGGGTTGTTTGGAAAAAGAAATGACTGGGGAAGTGTGAAAATATAAAGAACAAAAATCTAGAGGTTTTTGAAAGGTATAAAAAAGAAATATGGAATGGGAAAGAAAGAGAGATCTGATGTGGTACAATATGTATGCAAAGGAGAAATCCAAATTAATCAATACAAAAAAAAAAACAGTCCCAAAGATATTCAAAGAGAAATACAGGCAAAGGCATCCAGACATGGAAAAATTCACAATACAAAAAATAAGATCACAAACAGGGAATGTAGAGCAGAACATTAGTAAAGTAGAAGTTAAAAAAATAAAGGTTGAAGTTATAGAATAACTGCAAAGTGAAGGATTTAGTCTAGAAAATCTAACACAGACTATATCACAGCATGATGGAACAATGAATCCTGGTGAAAGAAGAAACAGGAGGAGCAGGAGATATCTGAAAATGAAATATGGACATGGGAAACAGAATGAGATTTCATAAGGTACAATATGTATGCAAAGGAGAAAGCAAAACTAATAAATACACAAAGATCAGAACCAAAGATATTTGAAGAGAAACAGGCAAAAGCATCCAGACATGGAAAATTTTAGAATACAAAAATAAGAAAACACAGGAAAGGTAGAAAAGAGGATTAGCAATGGAGAAGTTAAAGTGAGGTTATGGACTACCTGCAAAGTGAAGGATTTAGTGGAGTAAATCTAACTTTGATAACATCACAGCAGGATAGAGCAATGGATCTCCAAATTAAGGAGAAACCAGTGGAGCGGGAAACATCTGATCAGTTGCCATATGAAGATACTTTGGAGCCTTCCACAGGAAATGAGTACAAAAGTTCAGTTGGAGTTGCACAGCAAAGGAAGGAACAGGAAACTGTGGCACCTCTGACACAGTCAATGTTGTGGAGTGATAGGCCAGTGAGCTCCCACATGAAAGAGCAACAGATAACACAGGATGAAACTGAAGAGACTGAAGAGAATATGGAACTTTATAGAAATGCTTCCAGGAAATGGATAACAAAGAATGTGCCCTCAGTTTAGAAGAAAATGATGTAAGAGAACAGTGGCTTGATTTAATAGAGATGGACAGACATATTAAGATCAATGAAAGAAATATACTACAGAAAGGCAATAGACCCCCAAAAGGTAGCCTGATGAAACACATGAACACAGTAATTAGGACTGTTCATAGATTCATGCGATATAACAGAAGTAAATATGACATTACTGTGCAGCTAAATTAATAACAGATAAAAGTCTTACCACAAAAAACAATGCTGTAAGGGAAATGAAGGGGAGAAATCAAATGCCATCGTGGAAGTATCAAATAGAGAATACTATAAAGCAATTAAGACAAGAAATGTCACTGTTAGAAGAATATAGGAGAGGGAATAGATCAACAAAAATACTTAGAACGATAGATGTGATAAAAGCAATGTGTAATATTAGAATAGATCAGGATCTATCATGCACTATTGGAAATAAACTAAAAATATCAGTAGATGCAGGAAAACTTAGAAGATATGCAGATAAATACAAAGTAAAAGTGCAAAATAAGCAATTTATTGATGAACCAAAATGTTTTATAGAGAACTGGGAAACAAGGCAAAAGGAACTGAAACACCACCAAAAAAAAAGAAAAAAAATTATACATTTTGGAGAAGTATCTATGAAGATCCTGTAGATCATAACAAACATGCTAAAGGAAGTAAAAGAAAGAATAAGAAGTTCAAATGTAAAGGATATGAAATGGGATGAAGAAACAGCTAAAGAGATTGAAACAAAGCTAAGAAAGTCCCCTAATTGGAAAACCCCAGGCCCAGATGCAGTACCTAATGTCTGGCTATCCTTACATGAAGATTTAGCCATGAGTAAGAATTATTTATATGCACACCCTGAACAGAAACCAGCCTGTTTAACAACAGGTAAAATGATGCTCCTACTCAGGAGCAAATGTGCAAGCTATCATAAAAACTATAGACCAATAACTTGCCCTGCAACACACAAACTATACAATGGAACTGATGCTGACAGAGTTTATAGTCATTTAGAAGAAAACTCAATCATGGCAACAGAACAAAAAGGGTAACAAGTCATATGGAATAAAGGATCATTTGTTGTTAAAGTCATAATGATGAACTGTAAAAAAGGGAAGAATCTAAGTATGGGATGGATATACTACAAAAAAAGCATTTGACAGTACCCCACACTCATGGGTAAAAGTATGTTTAAAAATGTGTGAGATACACTGTACACTGAATGATTACATTACAGCAACCATGAAACAGTGGCAAACCACTTTACAGTTAAGCCATGATAAAGGACAAATTATTATTCCACGGATAAAAATTCAAAGGGGGATATTCTAGGGTGCCCCTGTCACAGCTGCTATTTTGTCTTGCCCTTAACCCATTAAGCTGTCTACTTACCAGATTAGGCCATGGCTATAATTTGTCTCCCAGAAAACAACAAAGTGTAAAGACTTCTCATCTCCCTTTTGTAGATGATTTAAAACTGTATAGTTCCTCAGACGAGGAACTGAAAGCACAACTGCAAGTAGTCAAAACATTTTTAGATGACATAAGAATGTCATTTGGTTTTTATAAATGAGTGTATAAATATTTGGGAATTGATGAAGGATCAACAATAAAACATGAACAAATGTGAATAAAACTTAGTAAGGAATATTTTAGAACATTAAAATTAATACTGAAAACAGTGTTGACATCTAGGAACAAAGTCCAAGATATAAGCCAATTTGCTCTTCCTGTCCTAACAAAGTTCTGGAGTGACTGACTGGCACCAAAAGGTGTTGGATCGCTTAGACAAGAAAACAAGGAGGATGCTTCATGCTCATCAAATGATTTATAAAACTCAGTGTATACCAAGACTATATATTACCTGTTCTGGAGAAGGTATGGGCCTCCTCAAAACTGATTACATGTATGGATCTGCAGTCATGGGACTGCATACATACTTGCTAACAGAAGCATATTGGTGATAAGCGAGAAAGGCAGCACCTGAATGTGCCCAAATACAAAAGAAAGAATATAAAGTGAAGGATCAGATGACAAGGCAAAAAATGTGAAAATGCATAAATACAGTTTCAAGTATAGCAAAGTCTTGGAACAACCTCATGATGATCAGGACTGAACACAGGAATGGTTAAGGACAGGTGAATTTAAACCATAAAAGTAAAGGTTAATACTGGTGGCCCATTGGACTATATACACATTGGCTTGCAAAGTCCATTGAACATGTGGGAGAAACAGACAAATGTAGGTTTTGTGAAACAGAATTGAAAATAGTTGCACATCTTGTTGCTGGTTGTGATATACTAATGGCAGCAGGACTGTATACTGAAAGGCATAATAATATGGCAAGACATTTGCATTGGGGACTGTGTAAACATTATAATATTGAAATAGCTGAAAAACATTGGAAACATGAGCCTCAAAGTACTACAGAAAATGATGACGTTTATATCACATGGAATTACCCATTACCAAAATTTCAAAAAATAGATGTGAGAAAACCAAATGTACTAGTCCATGAAAAGAAGACAAAAGTAGCATTGATCATTAAAATTGCTACACCCAATGACTACAGTGTCTTAAGTACGGAAAGACACAAAGTCATAAAATTAGTAAGGTCAAAGATTCCCGTAACAGAACCCAATAAAGGCTGTCCCACAAAAAACATCACTGTCAAACAAACTCTTCAGTCCGAAGTCATAAAATACCAGGATCTACGGGCAGAAATGAGGGCAATGTGGAAGGATACCCAGACAGTTCCAATAGTAGTAGGAGCAATGGGTCTTATAAAAAAAAAGAATTTATAAGCGTCCTTAGATATGTTACCAATACATGTAACTCCATATGAATTGCAAAAGGAGTCAGTACTGGTCACATTGTTGGTGCTGCAAAGAGCACTTTTATCTAACATCAAAGATTGAAACAATACTAATTTCATGAACTTTGATCACACACTGATTTAGGAATGGAGTCCACTCCTGTCATTGTATTAGAAACCCAAAAGACTTGGAGAAATTAAAAAGCAAGTGGCCCAGTAATACAGGCAGTTGCAGTAATAAAAGTCTCTCAGTCCCCACCCTCCTTCCCTGTTCGTGTCTTGTTGTTATACTTGGTGGCTTTGCAGTTGCCCGCCCCTACTGTAAATTTGATCTGGGACACTCCTCCCAGTCTAGTGTCATTAGCTCATTCTACTTAATACAGAGAGAACATCTGAGAAGGCCTTCTTTTTCTCCTTTTTCCCTTTCAAAAAAAAATTTGCCTGAATCTCCTTGTGTTCTGACTGTGCTTCTCAAACATTTTGGAAATATAGAGTATATTTTAGAGCATTTATTATAGCTGTAATTGCCTTAATATTGCTACAACTCAAGTGCTCTAGGTTGCACTGCATCTGAATTGTTTGTGCATTTTAGATGCTTTTTTGCATATATAGACATTTCTATATATGTAGACCAGGGGCGGCTTTGTCTCATAGGACTGCAGCCCTCCCACCTAGAAACAAAATAAATAAAAAATGTGAAACATAAAATTAAAATGAGTACCGAACTTCCGCGCATGCGCAGACACACTCAGACTGCCCCGCAATCTGTGTGAACTCTGACTGCCTGAGTCAGCAGTTCAGATACAGGGAAGTTATTTTCTGTGCAGTAGACGACCGCAATCAACAGAGGAGCTCTGGACTGCTTGATCTGCAGACAGGACCAATCAGGAGAGAGGTGAGGTTAAGCTCTCACAGTGGATTCGAGCACAGGACCAATCAGGATAGAGGCAAGTTGAGTTTTAAGCTCTTGCAGGGAAGGATTGAAGTCGAGCGCCGGTTTGGAGCTTCCGGACAATGGAGATGGACCTTGTGTGTGGAGGTTTGCTGTTTCAATCAAGAGAGAGGTAAGTTGAGTTTTTGCAGGGAAGCTTTGCTGCTTCGAGTGATTCCAGACCCATTTACAGGGTGTGTGTGTGTGTTCACTAAATGGTAGCCATTTAAGTTTGTCTTCCTCTGTTTCAGCTGATTTGGCATAGTGGTATGTTTCTCTGACTGTTTTGCACAGGGTCCCCTGGGTTCAAGACGTGGCAGTGAAATGTATGGTGGTAACACAGCCTTTTATTCTAGCAACTTTCCAACATTATACAAGCAATGTTTAAAATGTGTCCCTGGTTTTTGGCCTTTTGTCTTCCCCCCTCCCCCAATAAATGTTGGCTTTTTCCAGATTTCTTGTGCTGCAAAGTTCAGAGATACAGCTGAGTGTCGAGTAGATTTTACAAGGAGCTGAGAGCTGCAGGGGAACAAAAGTTTACTGCTGCTTATGCCAAGTCTGCTTGCATTGTTACTAGCACAACAGGTAGTGTACTTGCTTTTAATGCAGAAGGCTGTGGGTTCTACTCCCACAGTAGGTAGATACATTGCTGATACTGTACTGTGTTGTAAAGGGGGTGGATGCTGCAGTCCTTTTTGGCAAAGATACCTAGTAACTATGAACCTGTTATCAGTTTGCCATCCATTCCCCATTGCGGTATTACTAGCTTATCATTTTTTTTAATGCATGCAACATAGGCAATTTATTCTTCAAGGGCAACAGGCACTTTATTTCTGGAGCATTTTTCCCCAGGCCTCCACTGAAAACAGGATCTGTGGAGCCTAATCGGACTTTCCCAGTCAACAAATGTTAAATAAAAATAAAAATTATTTGTAGATGAAACAATGACATATAAAGTTGTTTGCTAGCAACAACCTCTTTATTAGTTACAGATTTCTTTAATGTGGATTTTATTACTTCAGAGATTGTGCATATCTACTGATACTGGTGGATTATAGAAGGTTGAGTAGACTTTTTATGATGGAAATGTTCTGAATTGGGCAGTTTTGTCATTGGTGCATGCATTTTGTTTCATTGCCTATTGGAAAAATGTTCAAAACAATAAATTTAAAATGCCCTCTAACAGCTGTACTGTATTGTACAAGGAATATAATGTAATACAGTCGGAAAGGTGCATCAAAGGGGCGTGGCCAAGGATGAACACAGGATAGCAGCAGATTTCTTCAGCTCCACCAATTTCATTACACTGACAGGAATTAATTACTTAAAAAATTAAATTTTGAAGTAATTTTCTTTCTAAATATGTTTGTTTTATATAGTTCTTGAACTATATCTAAAAAAGAAAGGAAATTTTAACAATATTCCTGTCAGAAATCACTTTGGAAATTGTCAGTTTATCAGTCTGAAATGAGTTCCAGTAAGACAAATTCTCAAGACTCCAGCATCAAGAAAGAACTTCAGTCTCTGATAACTATAATCCAGCAACGTACTGCTAAGATGGATAAAATGGATACTAAAATAGATACCTTCATAGAAAAAAACTACAAAACAAATAGACTTGTTACATATAGACCTGCAACAACAGAAGATCCAGATGACAGGCATAGAAGAAGTTGTGAATGACATGGAAAATAGAATCCAAGAAGAGGAAATCAACATTGAGTTTCTGCTGAAACAAAATACACATTTACAAACAAAGCTGGATGACCTGGAAAATAGATCTAGGCGCAATAACATTAGGATTTTTGGACTTCCAGAAAATATTGAAGGTAACAATATTACTTATTTTTTAACAACATGGCTCCCTAAAACTTTAGACTTACCAGAAGCATTCTCTTTTGGTATCAAAAGAGCACATAGATCTATAGCTAATACTAACTCTAACAAAAACTATCCTAGATCAGTTATAGTTAGATTTCTATCATCTTTTGATAAAGAGATGGTTCTTAAATCTGCTTGGGCTAAAGCTCCTGTTAAGATTAATGAGACAACTGTGCATTTTGACAATGGCTATTCTTCCTTGGTAATAGCTAAAAGAAAAGTTTTTCTGCCACTAATAAGGGAGCTTAAAAAAGCACAGTTTAAAACATACCTTCTGTTTCCTGCCAAGCTAAAAATCTTCCTTCCTGATGGTCCTAAAATTTTTGATGACTTAGACTCTGTGCTTTACTGTTTATCAAAAAAAATAAGATTTTGGATAAAATAGAGGAAATGGAATGGGCTAGTCCTTCATTAAAGAGACTGGCAACTGAAACTTCGTGGAAGACTTCAGAGAGGAAGAAGAGACTAAAAAACAAATGATTTGTTCTATGTTTTTTTTTCTTTTTTTCTCTCATCATTTTACTTCATTATTAATCTTTTTAAATATAGTTCCTGCATTTCCAGAAAACCACAGATATTCTGAAAAAGATTTAATCAAAGTTATTCTCTGTGTGCAAAGAAATGTTTTGTTTCATAACCAGTCAAAATATCTGAGGAACTAATAAGCTATTATTCAATTTGTTTCTCTTTCTGAAAAAGAGAAGTAAGGTCAGTAATTTGATACATTTTTTTCTCTTTTTCTTCTCCTTTTCTTCTTTTCTTTGTTTAAACAATGACATTCTATTTAGATTATGTAGTGGGTAAAGGGTGGGGGAGGGCAGGGAGAGAAGAGTAATGAAAATATGATAAATGGAATAATAACATATTTATTCCTTGTAAAAAGTTTATATGTTCTTCAAATGCTATTCCTAATTATACTTTATTGATTATACTGCTTATGCTTGTTTGTAAATAATCTGTCATTCTCTAACTAATAATAATTAGAACTAAATAATAGTAAATAATATGTTTTATTTTTAACTCTATTAATATAAACAATAAGTAATATTCCATTGTATCTTATAGCTTTCTCTTACATTTTTTATTTCTGCTTTACACTCTTTTATTTTCTACTCTCTTTTTCTTTTCTTTATTCTTTCTCTTTATTTTTTTTTCATATTAATATATAGAAATGTTTTTGATCATATAGACACAGTAAATAATAAGATTTGCATAAAAATTGAGTTGAGACAAAAATATTGAGTTTTATTACTTATTAATAACTTTGGGCTTAATTTCACTTACATAGAGGCTGTAATAACCTGTAAAATACATCGCAAAGGTTTTGTCATGTTTAGATGCATTTACACTGCTAAATGAATGTTTGTCACTAGTTTTTAACAAGTTTCCCGCCAAAATGTTAAGGGAGACAATCTGGGATGTGGGCTACCTCATGAACAGTGTCCTCGAGTTGTTTCAAAAGCTTCAACTCTCAGAATTCTCACAGAGAAGCTGAAAGCAGTCAATCTGACCTTTGACCCAGATATCACACTGACACATTGCAGATTCAGGAAGAACACTCTACCAGGAAGTAGAACTGATGCAAATACGACTATGTGAAGGAAAATGAACTCTTTAACATCTAAATGTGAGTTATTTTATATAATTACTTAAATATCTATGTTATAATTCATAAAATATGTCAGTTATAATGATTTTAAATGATGCAGTTTCTTGTAGTAAGTAAATGTCTTATTTTAGAAGGCATAGAAAATGAAACATTTATTCAAGTGTTTTTGAAAATCTACTTGACTGCAGCATACTAATCTGTGTTAAAAACTTATGTTCCAAACATATACATTACTATAACTCATTTAATTCATCTGATTGACAAGCATAAATAACTTTATAACTCTACTCTGGAAGAAATTGTCATGTGATATATTTTAAAGCAGTAGTATAGACATACAAAATACAGAAGGCTTTTTTTACAATAATGCAAGTGTTTCTGAGAATTTGCATAACTATGCAGTATGATTTATAACAATTTCTATAAATATAATATTTTATTCTATTGACAATAATGAGTATGAGTAAAATGCTCATATACAAGCAATTCAAGGTTTTTGGAAGCTGTTGACTGCATTTACATGACAGAAAATAGATGCATCTTAATATATGTAATGTCTGAACCATATTAGCCAAAGTTTTTGATTTAAATGAATGTTAGAACTTATTTTTACATACTTTGAATAAATTAATATGTAAATATGCCTTCCTTTTTTCTTTCTCTCTTTCTTTCACTCTCTCTCCCTCTTTCACGTCTTTTATTTCTCTCTCCTCTTGGTTCCTAATATCAAGATTATTTGAATGCTATTTGAATACAAGTGTATTATATTACATAGATGTATATAGTAGTATGAATAGTTTAAAAAAAAGTTTATTTTAGTTTATATGATGCTGTTTTATCAAATGTGTAGTCTTGTCTTGATAGATAATTGAATTGAAAGCTGTTAATTTAAGTTAAATATAACCAGTATTAAATTGATAAGGTGGTAGCTGGGGTACTGCTGCTTAGGGTAGGGGGTTAACTTGAGTGGTAAATACTACTCTAAGTTGGAGTTTTTAACTCCAGGCTGGATGCAAGGTTTAATCCTTACATTATTTTCACTTGTTCATTGTTATATGTATATAGTTTTGACATCCATAATATATTTTGTACACTCATTGTCACTACAAACAAAATTGAATCCTATACAAAATTCCATAAGAGATTCAATAAATACAGCTATATTTAAAGGTACACCTAAAGGAGGAGATGTAACATTACTTATGTTGTTATTTGTTATTTTGATCATAAGATTCTTAAGTTTTAAAAATGCCAAATGACATCTTTAAAAGGAATTTCTTTAAACATTAATGGATTGAATAATCCATGTAAAAGGGCAAGCCTAATAAGATACATTAATTTACATAAGACCAACTTAGTCTTCCTGCAAGAAACCCATCTCTTGAAAAAGATATTGATAAACTAGCCACAAACAAATATACAGTATTGGTTAGTTCAGAGCACACTCAGAAAAAAAGAGGAGTGGCTATTTTATGGAATAAAAGTATGCCCATTCCTAAAACCATTACGTCTTATCAGGATGACAAAGGAATGTTTTGTATGGTTACAATACAAATTAATGGGAAGACTTACACTTTAATTAATGTATATTGGATACCTGGAATTGGTATTAATACAGTGAAACATCATCTTGATGAGATCATATCATTCTCTATAGGAGATATTATTTTAGCTGGTGACTTTAATTGTATACTACATGAAAGTGATACTACCACTATAGGAAAAAGAAGAATTACATCTAATGCAAAACATTTAAATGATTTTGCTAATTCTTATCATTTGAATGATATTAATAATCAGATAGATTCAAAATCATTACCATACACCTTTTTTTCTAACAGATACAAAACTTATTCAAAAATAGATAGGGTCTTTATTTCTAACCAGATGGTAACAGATTTAATTAATTCCAAAATCATTTCATGTCCTATATCTGATCATAATTCAATTGTTTTTGAATTCATGATAAAAATACTCATAATGTTCAGATCAAAAGGATACCAGCATACTTAACTCAACTAAAAGACTATAAAGAATATATACTTTCAGAAGTAAAACATTTTTAGACATAAATAATACTCCTAAGTCTCCATTGTCTATGTTTGGGATGCCTTAAAATCATATCTATATGGACAAAGTATCAGATGGTATAATAATAAAAGGAAATCTTGGGATAAGGAATTGTTAGATATTCAAAGTAAATTAGACTCTTATAAACATAATAATAAAGAAAATATTATGGACAAGAAAGTTATTGAAGAAATAAACAAACTAAATGAGAAATACAAAGAAATTTTAACTCATAAAGTTAAAATAACTTTAGAGAATACAAGTTTTGTCTTATTCAATAAGCCCCAAATACTTACATAGACTTAAAAATAAAACAAAAAGGTTGAATAAACAAAACCATATCAAAGAAATATTTTCTCTAAGGAAAAGAAGAATGTTTCTAGTATACCAGAAATACTAGATGAATTTAGAAATCACTTTCAGAAAATTAACCATAATAACATTAACATGGAACCTAAAGATAAAATAAAGGAGTTTATAACCACAAACATGAATAAAAAGCTTAATAAACAACAGATTAAACTATTGGACAAAAGTATTTCATATACAGAGGTTATTACACAAATAAATAAGCTTAAATCAAACAAAGCACCAGGTAATGATGGTATTATACCAGAGATATATAAAATCCTTTCTAAAAGTACATATTCATTAATACATAAGGTTTTATTTTGGCCCAAACTGAGTTAATAACCCCCCCCATCTTGGCAATATACATTTATTTCGCCAATTTTAAAACCTAATAAAGATCCAACTAGATGTACTTCATATCGGCCCATCTCATTACTTAATGTTGATTATAAAATGTTTATGAGTATTTTTGCTGATAGATTGAAGACAATCATCCCTGGCATTATAGATATAGATCAGACAGGCTTCATTGTAAATAGAAATACTTTTGATAATATAAGAAGAACTTTAACATTAATTGATTTTGCAAATAGGAAAAAGAAAGATTTAACACTTATTAGTCTTCATATAAGTTCAGCATTTGATTCAGTAAGTTGGGACTATCTGTTTACCTTACTGAAGTGCACAAACTTCTCAGATGCATTAGTAAATCTAATTGAGAATTTATACAAAGGAACATTGGCTTATATTAAGGTAGGAACATATGTTTCACAAAAAATACCAATTTTTAAAGGTACAAAACAAGGATGTCCACTTTCTCCACTATTATTCACTTTAGTAATGGAGCCTTGGGCTAATTTGATCAGAAACAGTACTGACATAGAGGGTTTTGAAATAGATGAAAATACAACATCCAAAATTCAACTTTTTGCAGATGATGTTCTAATTACATCAGCAGGATCTAATTCTTCTATGCAGTCACTATTTGAGAAAATGATGAATTTTAAAAGTATTTCTGGTTTAATATTCAATGAAGAAAAAAACTAAAATACTACCTATATATACATGAACAAATATTCTCATTAGTGATTTTACTAAATATGTACCCAATTCAGGTCAGATAACTTATTTAGGTATAATACTATCTAAAGATATTAAATCTATTATATATAATAATTATAATACCTGTTTTCTTAATATACAAAATCTTTTTAATACCTGGAATAATATGTTTTTTACTATGGAGGAGAGACTTACAATTATTAAAATGATAATATTCCCCAAGATTTTATACTTAATACAATCAATAATACTTCCACCTACAAAAATAATTATCAAGAAACTGAATACACTAATGTTAAATTTCCTATGGGCACCTAATAGACCTAGGATTGCATTAAAGAAACATACTAATAGCTGGTCTCAAGGGGTATTTCTTTTCCAGACTTTAATTTATATACTATCTCTTCTATTGTAAAAGTTATTACTTTATTAATAGATCAGTCATATGTCGCAAAATGGAAAGATTATTGGGAGCTAATTAGTATGCACTTCATGAAAATCTCCTTAACACATAAAAATATGATTGTAAATAACTCCATGTTATGGTTACTAAAGGAATTTTGTACTTCACCTATTACACCTAAACATATGGTTTGTTACCCATTAAATATTATTATTAGCTATCGTAACTTTATATTCATGCACCCTAAGTATAGGGAATGGAATTTTATTATATTCCCTATAATGTATACTCAGGGTATGCTTTTGTCATCTACTTCTGAAGGAACTCATTTAGCTATAGATAATGATCTAAAGTACTGGTATCAGTTGATATCTGATAATAAAGTTAAAAATCTAGATTTCTTAAAACAAGAATTTGATCTAAGAGAAACTTGCTGGTTAGAGGTTCAGACCTTTAGACAACATCTCATTAATAAAATAGATCTAATGTATATAACAGTTAAAGAATCTATTCCAACACTGATTGATTACTTGACATTAAATTTACAACATAAAGTTTCTGATAAAGGTAAACTTTCATACATACATAAAATTATCAGACAAGAAACTTTTTACAGTGTAGATACATACTGGAATTATTTCACTTCTATTAATGGGGACCCACCAAATCAACAAGATAAACAATATATATTGGAATCTGCCTATAGAACTACGTCTTCCATTGTTTGGAGACTTTATACATGGACATTTTTACATAGATCTTTTTATACACCTTTGATGATGAATAAAATAAATAATAAAGATAATCTATGTAAGAGATGTAATGTAGAAATTAATGCTGACTGGGCTTATATGTTTTATGACTGTATAAAATTGAAAGAATACTGGAAGTCAATTAATGAATTTCTGCAGGCTCTTTTTACAGATAATTTCATTATTTCTAAATCTCTTATATTATTCAACACACCTGTACCTCAAAGTGTTAAAAGGTTAAGCTTCCCTTGTTATGGTCTATTCTAGCAGTGGCTAGGAAAATAATAACCAGAAATTGGATTTCAGATACACCTCCTTCGTTCAATGAATTTAAAAATGTTATGAATATAGTGTGCCATATGGAAATAAACACAATTAGGTCAAGAACAACTAGAAAAACATCTTATTATATTGTATGGGATAATTTACAAAATTTGTTAAAAAAATCCTAATTTCAATAGCATGGTATTTTAGTTTAATTAATTGATCTGATTGTAGTGGATGCCTTTGTAAATACTTTAGTTGTTTTGTTGAATGTTATAATCATATCTATTTTTAATTACTTGTATAAAATTGTTATGATATTTCTCTTGTATGTTAAAACAATAAACCTGTTTTGAAAAAAAAAGGAAAGGTGTATCAAAGAGCATGTGTATGTTTCATGTTCAAAGGGCCTATGATTTTGAAAACAGCCCAAAGTTAATCTTTATCTGCCACTGGCAAAATGTATTTTCTTGGAATGTGGGTTTCAATGCTATTTCAATGCACGTGAGTTTCAAGGGAAGAGAAGTTTTAATGCTACATCTATTTTCATTGTGAGACTGTATTGCTTTGTTTAACAGATATCTATTAGGGTTTGTGCTGTAAAATGCAAAATAAAACTTTCAAATGAAATCTAAATCATCGCCGAAGTAAAGCAGTATGTACATTACAGTATTTATGGTAAATGGGGCAAAATAACCAAGGAATGGGACATTGGAATGGCTTCAGGGGGGAGGCTCCATTCGACCATGATTTTGTGAGTGGGGAAGGGTAGCAAACTCAGACAGCCCCGGTTGAACTATACCTCTCAGTTGTCCATATTTTTGCAGAATGAGTAGATATTTGCTTCTTATTTTTGGTTTGTTCCTCATACAAATTGTGGTTTTCTAGCAAATCATTTAGGAATGAAGTCACTAAATGACAGACATTGAGGTTCAGACATCATAACCTTCAGAAAAATGCATGCTAATGCAAGACCTGTTATTCTATCAACTGTCTTAAGTTTATACAAGAGCAATTTTTAGTAGTGTTTGTATGTTCCCCTAATATATTTGGCCTTGTCCAGATTTCCTGCATTAAGAGGTTGAGAGGTACGTGCAAATCGCTTTGTAGAATTAGGAATATCCAAACCTCTCAACTGTCCCCAATTTTGGCTCAAAATGTTGCTCTCCCCTAATAATCCCTCCTCAAAATGATAATTTTGGAAGAAAACATGGAGGGTTTACAATTATGTATAACTGTAATGATCAGAGTTCTAGATTACTTTTATTTCAGAAATGCATGTAGATGCTCTTATTTTGTTAGCTGCTCAAGTTAACAGTGTTAATATTAAAAGGTGTCCCTTTTTTGACAGGTTCCCAGCTGTATTGTGTGGCAACTTTATATTTTTGCATCACATTTTTGGTCTGTTTTTCATACAATTGTGGTTTTCTGGCAAATTAGTGGCAAGTCATTAAAGATTGAAGTTAGAAAATAATGGCAAACATTTGAGTTTCAGATTTCATACCCTTCAGAAAATTCGTACTAATGCAAGACCTACTACTGTTTTATTAACTAAGTTAATAAGAGCAATATTTAAAAATTGTCCTTATTTTTGGGCCTGTGTCCCACTTCTAGTTCTATGTATGGCTTTGTCCAGATTTCATGCTCTGAAGTTGAGAGGTATGAGTGTCAGAGCCATCACCATCAGCCAGAGACATTTCAAATTGTGACATACTTGTTGCACCCCACTCTCCATTGTAGTGGCTCTGGATTTGTCCAAGGAAGGCAAGGAGCAGTTATGCAGTGTAAGTGTGCAGAGTATTCCCCCATCCAAGGTAGACCACAAGTACGACCGTGGCTTTTCATCTGTCCTTGATTTTGCAGAATGTTCTGGTTTTATGTCATATTTTTATACTGTTGATTTATGCTTATTACTATTCAGGAAATGCATGCTGTCACAGTGCCCTCTTGCTCTGTTTAAGTAGCAATGATTTAATGACCATCAGGTAAGCTTGTCGGAGATTGTAAGATGCAAGTAAGCTTTAATAAGCATACCGTTAAAGAATTATCAGCATCGAAAGCCTTTTTGTTGTTGCCATGCAGAGAATATTTACATAACTAAATAATGTATAAGCCTTGGGTATTGAAATGCATATGACAGTATTTGTAATAAAAGGACAGGATTAAAGTATTTTCAGAAGCTCATTATATTTGTTGGAGACTTGCAGTCATCTTTGCAGGCTTTACCCATAAACTAAACAGAATGCCAATCTATCATGTATGGTCCATAACTTGTGCAGGAATCCTTTAAGCAATTTATCTTGAGCTTGTTTCTTGTTTGCTGTTCATTTTTTACTTTGATCATATCTTCCCCATGAAACAAGTAGATAGTTGTGTCAGGCAGCAGGTCTTTTTTGGATAAGAAACATTTTTACAAGTGGGGGTATCACAGAGATTGCTACTTTCAGCATGTTACTTGGTAATTTTATAAATCTGAATATAAATTATAATTAGAAATGCAGTGCAAGGAGTAGTGGTTTGAGTTGAGTGCTGCTTGTTTTTTTATACTTGATTTAAAAAGTAATTTATTTTTTCATGCCTCACAACCTGTTTCCATCTGGATATTAAGTAAGTTGTCATGTAGCCAATGCATTGAAATATTTTTTTCTTCTACACTTCATTTCATCTTGATTGGACACTCGTAATGACCGTTTGGCACCCAGGGCAGTGTATTTAATTAAAGTTCCAGTTGTTGTGGTTTTGAGCATAGTTCTACCTCTTTCTAGTTGGCCACACCACTTCCCATTAGTCCCACCCATTCAGCTGTCTCCTGCAGCCCTCCTTTAATTTGAACTCACCAGCCACCACTGATGTAGACTAGCTACTTATTCTACTGTATTACCCCCTCTTAAACCTTGTTTCAGTTGTGCACTTGCCTTGCTTCATTTAAAAAGTTTTAAATTGCTAATTTTGTAGAGTTTTAATTACATTTACTGTTTAGGACTTCACACTCAAGTGTGTTAGCCTTTTCTGTGTTTATTTACTGTATTATTGCATTGTTTAGCCTGTTTTAACAAAAAAAAAAAAAAAAACTATGTTGTTTGCTCGTTTCTCACCTTTCCTAGCCATTCCATATCCCAGGCTTTGCTTGTCTCAGGACTTTATTTTCTGTGTTCAGAGCTATCCAGACATTGCTGTGGTAGAGGGAAGTCCTACTGCTTACCAGTGAGAGTGGTGAGCATTGTACTGCCTATCTAACGGTAGAGGAGTGGTTTCCCAGCTTTGAAATTGTAATTTTATTAGCCTTTTTGGGCTGATTTCTATCCCTTTCAACTTTCTGGCTTAAAAACGTGTGTGTTTGCACATTTTTCACATTGTGCAGCACTGCAAGGCTACAGTTAAACTATTCCAGGTGCCAGAAAGTCTGCTCTTCAAATTTTCCCTTAGAACTAGCTGGTTTCTCAGTAGCAGCACTAAAATTTTGAACCCCTGTGACTAGCACTTGCTCTAGAACCTGCTGGAAAGCACTAGGAAGCCTGAAACTGATACAAGCACTCAACTCTCCTTGTCAATAAGGAGAAATTAATCATAGGCACTAAACAGCCTATAATTGCAAAGTATCTTGTAAAGGTAAGGGAAAACAGCTCTTAAACTTTACAAAAAAAGCACCTAAAGAGGCATGTCCAAGGGGCAGCTTCCAGTGATTTCTCCTGTCCACATGGTGACTCTGGGCATACTGGGGTAATGCGGCAACTGCCTCATGTACACAGACAATCCTCTCCTCTTACCATCCAACACTACAACCTGCGAGAGATGCACTTACATAGCCAAACTGGAAGAAAAGCTCTCTCAGGCCAAGATGGTGCTAGACAGTCAAGAGGAGAAGGTTAAAACCTGCACTACACCTCAAGCAACTCATAGCCCTTCAAAACCCACACCATCAACACCCACACATAGCAACAGTAAACACACATATGCGGAGACCATTAACATTAACCTGCCCAAGCAACAAGGACCTCCGAAGCTGAAACACAAACAAAAGTCACAACAAAAGTGACACATAGCTCACAACACCAGTGTGCCACCCAACAACAGTCCCTAAGGCAAGACAATGTACCCAACACTTTAGCCATAGGTGACTCTATAGTTAGGCACACTGATGTCCCACTCACCAGGCTGAACAAGGAGAAATTTACAGTCAGCTGCCTGTCGGGTGCCAGGATCTGCCACATAATGCATGCACTCAAGTCACTCCACAACAAGTACAAATACGACTCTGTCATTGACCATGCTGGAGTGAATGATTTGAGACGTACCTCCCTGGACTACATGAAAAGAGACATGGAAGAGCTCTTGGATCATGTGGCCCATATGACCCTAGCCCCGAGTAGCATCTTGCCTTTGCCCAGAATGATACCACAGTATAAGGACAAAATGATTGACTTCAACAATTGGCTAAGCTTCTGGTGTCATTCAAAGGGGATCCAGTATCTGTCTGCCTGGGAAGACATGATCGACAAACCACAATGCTTTCCCAGAGATGGTCTGCACCTGTTACCCCTGGGATTCAGGTTACTAGCTAAAGCTCTTGCCACCCCTATAGTGCCTTTTTTAGGCAAGGTTCAAAGGATAAAACCACACCCCTGCAATACCAGGCTACAACTCTTACCACACTTTTCGGCCACAAAACCAAGACCGAAACACTAAAGGTGGAGGGATGTCCATGTCAGGAAGACCTTCTACATTGCCCACCTTATCATGAAGGGATTCTCATCTAGATCAAGGGAGGTCATAGTCTCCCTTTACTCATCACTCATCAGACCAATGATTGAGTACAATGCCCCATTCGGAATGTATCTGACCCGACACTTGCAGCAGCTGGAGAGGCCACAAAAGTTCCTCACCAAAAGGATAAAGGGTCTCAAAAATCTGTCCTATGCTGCCCGACTGAAAGAACTCCAGCTCTATTCAGTCGCTTACCGCTTGCTCAGAGGTGACCTTTGCCTAACATACAAGGCCATGTCAAACCCAGATTTGATGAATATGCTTCACCTCAAAAAATCTAGATCCATCAGAGCCACAAGGGCGGGAGACTTAAACCTCAGCACGGCTATTAATAGGACGTGCTGGAGGGATAGATTCATCACCCAAAGACTCCCTATGCTGTGGAACAAGTCCCGGTACATGTGAGGCAGAGCACCTCGCTGGCCTTGTTCAAGAGAAATCTTGACCAATGGATGGGAGATCGCAGATATACCCCAGGGATTACCTCAGTGTCACTGCTCGACAGAGGCACAGCAAAATAATGGGTATAGTTCCCCATACTAAAGGGGTGGCGTAAGCCACAAAACGATGGGCTAGGCTTGTAAATGCCCTCGGGCAGATAGCCTAGTATGAACCTATGAACCTATGAACCTAAGATACAAGCATGCAAAATCTGAAGGTAATGCTACTCAATGCTAGAAGTCTAAACCTCAAAATGCACACTCTCTTGGCACTCCTAAAAATGGAGAACATCGATTTCTGTGCAGTAACTGAGACCTGGTTCAAGGCTCCAGAGAACACCCCTGCAATACCAGGCTACAACTCTTACCACACTTTTCGGCCACAAAACCAAGACCGAAACACTAAAGGTGGAGGGATGTCCATATTCAGCAAGGATATTCACACCTCCAGGCTAGTTGCCCAACACAATGTATCTGAAATTCTCCAGGTGCAACTAACACTAGGTAAGACTGCAATCCAAATTATAGCTTGCTACAGATCCCCCACCATGCCCCAAGATTCTCACTACACCTTTCTAAACATACTGGACATTATTAAGATACAACCAAACACCCTAATACTGGGTGATTTAAACTACCCTGCCATTAACTGGGAAACTACTTGGGTACCAACTCCTTTTCCCAACGGTTCTTGGAATTCATAAATTCCAATGCCCTGGATCAACTAATCCATTGTCCCACCAGGGGCTCCAATATCCTAGACCTGGTCATTACCAACATGAGAGATAGATGCCCCACATGAGTGGTCACCCCTTCATTGGTTAGGTCTGACCATAAGCAAATCACCCTTGACATCCACATCCCACCCCCCCAGTAAGGAAACATCCTTAAAAAACTTCTCTAAAGCCAACTTCATGCTACTGAAGTCAGAAGTGACAAGGTCTGACCATAAGCAAATCACCCTTGACATCCACATCCCACCCCCCCCCACCCCCAGTAAGGAAACATCCTTAAAAAACTTCTCCAAAGCCAACTTCATGCTACTGAAGTCAGAAGTGACAACCTTCACGACACCCATGCAGACAGGATCTGAAGGTTCGACTGCAGAATCCTACACTAAGGCACTGTACGAGCACATCCACCCATTCATGAATCCCAAATAGAATCAAGATGTTCTTCTCCAAAAAAAGGAAGCCAATCTGGTGGTCCCCTGCTATATAGAAATTATACAACAGAAGAAAGAAACTGTTGCAGAAAAGAGGGCAATCCTAGGATGCAAAAAACTCCTTCACCAGCCTCAGTAAGAAGCTGAGATCCCTCATAAAATCCTCAAAAGCTAGTTACGAAAATAAAATTGCCAAAGATTCCAAAGACAACCACAAGGCATTCTATAGTTATGTCAAGAATCTAAATGGCAATGCTCAGATCTGCTCTGAGTCACAACAGAATGGCATTAAATATACTGATCCCAAGGATATTGCCAATATCCTGGCAGATCGATTTAGTGCCAACTTCATGCACCTCTCACCCCCTAAAGGGCACATCTCAATACCAAAAGATTGCCAAATTCCGGTAATCACAGCCACACAGGTAGAAACTACACTCTCCAAAGCTAGGAATACAGCATCCATGGGACCAGATGACATCCCAGGCTGTGTACTACATGAACTACAAAATTAACTGGCACCTCACCTAAGTGTCATGTTTAATCATAGTCTCACCTCAGGCTTCGTGCCCACTGAGTGGCGCACAGCTACAGTTGTCCCACTCCACAAGGGGGGATCTGCCTTGGATCCTGGGAACTACCGTCTCATCAGTCTGACAAGCCTGATCTGCAAGGGCATGGAACGCATTATCATGGAACTTATAAACAAAGACATTGGCAACCTTCAAACACTAGAACCCACCCAGTTTGGGTTTGTGAAGGGCCGATCTTGTCTCCTGAATCTGACTGACTTCTTAGAATCAGTCTCCAGAGCTGTGGACGAGGGTAAGGCAGTTCACTCAGCCTATCTGGACCTCGTCAAGGCCTTCAACACCATCCCCTACTCTGGAATCATAGATAAACTTACTAAGCTGGGCTTTAATCCCTGCATCACTCGATGGGTTGCCAAATGGCTTACTGACAGAACCCAGACTGTAAAAGTAGCTGACTCCAACTCCAGCTCCAGACAAGTGACAAGTGATAAGTGATAAGTGGAGTACCTAAGGGTTCAGTCCTGAGACCACTCTTGTTTGGCATCTACTTCTCTGAAGTACAGGCCAACACTAAGGGACTCTGGCTAACAAAGTTCGCAGATGACTGCAAACTGGGAGCCATTATTGAATCCCCAAATGATGTAGATATTCTACAAAAGGGCCTTACAGAAACAGATGCCTGGTGCCAGAGCCATGGGCTCAAGCTTAATGCCAAGAAATGTATAGTTATCCCATTTGGAAAAAACCTGTACCCATGAATTACCACAAAGGTGGCAGTACACTAAACATTGAAAGTGCGATGAGAGACTTAGGGACACAGGTGGACAGTGGTCTCACTTTCGATAACCACATCCCCATGACAGTCAGGAAATCCTTCTATGTGGCACACCTCATCACTAAGGGTTTTTCATCCAGAAAAAAGGAGGTCATTGTCCCACTGTACTCATCCCGCATTAGACCCATTATAGAGTATAATGCCCCATTTGGTATGTACCTCGCAAGACATCTGCAACAGCTGGAAAGGCCACAGAAATACCTCACTAAAATAATCACAGGCCTAAAGCAGATGCCATATGCTGACCGTCTAAAAAAACTCCAGCTATACTCTGTCGTATATCATCTTCTCAGAGGCGATCTCTGCTCAACATACAAGGCCATGTCAAACCCTGAGGTGTTGGACATGCTCCACTTAAAGAAATCCCAATCCCTCAGAGTCACACACTCCAGAGATCTAAACCTTGTCATCACAATGAACAAAACATGCTGGAGGGATAGGTTCCTGTCCCAGAGACTCCCCATACTCTGGAATAGACTGCCCATACATGTCAAGCAGAGTGCCTCCTGGCCCTCTTCAAAAGGTACCTTGATGATTGGATGAGAGATAGGAAATTCACCCTGGGGATCATGCCAGTTGCCCTGCTAGACAGGGGTTCAGAGAAGTAAATGTTGTGGGAAGAAATATCCAGGAAATTGTTATGGCTAGGCTTGTATAAGCCCTAGGGCTGATAGTCTAGTACCAACCTATGTGGCACTGTACTGCAGGAAGCTGCATTACTAAGTCCCACCTGGAAGATGTACTGCATTGTAGCTGGCTGCAGTACCAGGTCAGACCAGCAGGTTGTACTGCACTGAAGGCTGCTGCAGCTGAGTCCCTGCACTGTACTTTAGGTGGCTGCAGTACCAAGTCCCAACTGCAGGTGGCACTGTAAATGCAGACTGCAGTACAGAGTCACATCTGTAGGTGATGCTGTAATACAGATGGCTATAGTACCCAGTCCCACATACACATGACACTGCTCTACAGCAGGCTGCATTACTGAGACTCCCTAGCAGGTGGTGCACTATTGCAGTTGGCCGCTCTACCAAATGCTATGTATATTTAAAGGTAATGCCTGGTAACACTGGTGATCTATGTTCCTCATGTCAAAAGCTGGATGACTTGCTTACCATTATTAGTAGTAAAGCTAGACTTATTGATGACAATTGCACTTGTGGAATCAGCATGGCTTGGAGAATTGTTACATATATTAATGACTGGACTGGCAAGATAAATAATGTTAGGCAAAGAGCTAATAGAACACATTTAGGAAAGGATTCATCTAGTGTCTGTAAATATCATTCAGTCCCCTAGGAAACAAGACAATGCTCCTGACAAGCCTAGAATTCTTGATATAAGTATTCACTAATCTGAGGATTCAATGTGTTTAGAAGGAAATAAAAAAAGAATGGAAGAATTTCACAACAAATAACAAGTAAGAAAAAGAAACTGATAAATGTCTGTAAAGTAAAGAGAATACATACTAAAATGGACACTGCGTTGTTATGCAATACACAGATTGTAAGGAATGATAAAATCTTTCTATCAGAAAACCTGCAGCCTAGAGAAAAAAACAGCAGGATGGATTTACGAAGGCTTGCACGGAGTGTAAGAGTAGTGTAAGACAGCAGAGAGGCAATATGTCTGCCGAGCGATTCAGCAATAGCCAGCAGGGGCGTGCATGACAGTTTCTAAAGCTACTCTTGCACGGACAGTGTTATGGTATGCAAATTACCTCATTTGCTGCTGAAAGCTATGCAAATGAGGTAAATTTGCGATCCAGGAAACACTAACCTGTCCGTGTAAGAGTAGTGTTATCTGCAGAAATGTACTCCGTTGGTAACGGAGTACCGTTCTGCAAATAGATAAATGGAACTATGACAGCTCCAAATAAAGGATGCATCTAGTTGAGGAAGCATGCCAATGGCCAAATATAAGGCCATTGGCATTTGCAAAGGTTGTAAATCCTTAAAATCCAAATTTTTTCCCCCGATCGCCGATGTTTAAGCGTAGTGCAGTGGCGCGCAAACATGCTGCACTTTAAATAAAATGAAAAAAAGTGAAAAATAGCCACAAGTGTGCATTTTCACTAAAAAGCTTGTTCTGCCATGCAGGTGAATGGCAGGCTGAAAACAACATGGCCACTGAGTAGTGGTTGCTAAGGGGGGGAAGCTCAGTGTGAGAGATGTAACCAAGCATTAGTAGGCAATGAGGATAAGGATAGTGAATCCCAATTTTCTCTGGCATGTGAGCCATGTCCCTAGAGTTTAAGTGTAGTAGTAGAGTAGAAGATAGGAGAAATCATGAGGGGGTATGTCTGAAAGACTGTAAGGTGATTGGAGCACAGTGGCTTGTGTTTGCCCTGAGTTGCTCAGGATTGCAAGAGGTGTGTTTTACAGTGGTACTAGCTGAAAACAAGAAACCAAAGGCATACGCCATAGATATATCTGAAATTTCTTGCAAACATGCACACAGTGTATGCGGGCATGTGCGCTTTTTTGTGCATCGCTGCCCCTCATGGAAACAGAAAGGGAAAAAGGAAGGAAAAGAAGTAATAGGAAGTTAACCAAGGAGAACTAGCAGAGCTGCCAGGTGAAATATATCAGAATCAGCCAATTACACAGGCAGTCGACTGCCCAGCCCAGCCCAGCACTTTAAACTCTGCAAACAGCAGTCTAACCTGTTTTTTCACAAGAACTCTGCAACACTGCAGTATACAAAGAGTGAAAACTTAAAAAGCTTAAGGCTGACAAAATGTTAGGGGCTACTGTTGCTATCATAAACCAACATGTGCAAGGTGCTGAGGGTGGTGATGTTGTGAATGCTGCTGAGCAACCCACAGTGAGGAGATGGAGAAGAGTGTACAAACCCCAGGGTAACCTGTCAGAGGCTACATGAGCTGGAGATAGTGGAGTGCTATAGAGTGGACAGAGACCTCCTGCAGCAAATTGTTGAGCTGTGCTGGCCACGCCTCACACACAGAACCAACAAAGGGGAACCCATCCCAGTGGATACCAAGGTATGTGTTGGCCTACGAATACTAGCTACAGGTACCTTCCAGAGACCAACTGATGATATGATGGGGGTTTCACAGGCATAAGCATCCAGGGTACTGCACCAGATCCTGGATGCCATGTCAGCACATGTCGGTGAGCATGTATATTTCCCCAATTCCATTGAGGCATTGGCCAGCAATATGCGTCTTTTCCACCAAATAACAGAATACCCTGAAGTGGTGGGTGCAATAGACTGCATGCACATACACATCAAAGCACCACCCGGTGAGCAGGGTAGTGTCTACATCAACCGCAAGGGCTTCCCCTCCATCAACTGCCAGGTCATCTGCGATGCCCAGGGCATAATAATGAATGTGTGTGCTGGCTGCCCTGGAAGCTATCACGATTCCCACATCTGGCATCTGACACAGTTGTACCAGAGATTTGCCAATGGGGACATCCCTGACGACGATCACCTAGTGGGGGATGCTGGATATGCACTGGAGCCGTGGCTGATGACACCCATTAGAAATGCACACACACACCCAAACAAGAACTCCATAATGAGGCACACGCACAAACAAGAAACATTATTGAGCGTGTGTTTGGGATGTTCAAGTCATGGTTCCGGTGCCTGGACACATCTGGTGGAGCCTTGCAGTACTCACCAACTACATGTACCCAAATTGTCATGGTATGTGCCATGCTACACAATATGATCCTGCGAAAACAGCTGCAGCAGTAACAGCATAGGGCAGGGCCAAACAGCCCCCCACCATTGCCAAGGCCTGCACAGGCACAGCATGACTCGGAGGAGGAACAACCTGAGCCTGCCCCAGTAGGCAGAAGGAGGTGTGCCCAGTATGCCCTGGCCTTGGCAAAGAGGCAATGCATAGCACATACACTGACTCAGTAGGAACCCTGGAAATGACACCTCTCTCTGACTTGCACATACAATAAAAGGGATGCCTAACTTGACACTATCTGTTTTCAAACATGTATAGGGAGTGTACTATGTGCATCCAACATAATCAGCCCTGCAGCACCACCTGAGGCATGATTGCCCTATTTTATGCAATATAAAGCAGTGCTAAGCACATTTTACCACTATTTAGCATATTTAAGCACAATTGCGTGGAGCTGCGCACCGTGCAAACTAGTGCAACGTTGGGCAAAGTCAGGCAAAGTCGAGCAAAGTCGGATAAACATGCTCACACCTCCTTTACTGCTCCTTAACCAGTCAGGTCTGCCCAGCAGGAAAATAAAAAGCAGTGAGAGGGCTCGAACTCAGGATACTGTGCACTATAGTCACAGTACTGAACCACTAAGTCATGACAGCATTTCACTGGACAGACACAGCAGGGCAATTGTAGACTAACGCAACCACAAACAAATGCTGTATCATGCCCACTGAACTTCCCCCCAGGCCTATGCAGACAGATAACAGCAGGCCAGGCAGTGTGATGTGGGTTGGGTAGGTTATGAAGTCACAAACTAATATACGTGAAATTGGAAGCTAAGTTCTGTAGTACAGTAGTATGCCTCAAGCCAGTACGATAGGCAACAGTACAGATGGAAATAGAGTACCTGACATAGCAGTGCAGGCCTAGCAAATGTGTATAAGTGTCAGGTGAACCCCTCATTCTATATACACCCACAGTAACAATTAGGTGTGCCCCTTGGGTAGAAATGTACAAATAATAGCTGTCCCCCCTGTATGTAGAAATGTTAAGTCTATGCAAAGCGACTCATGGAAGCCCTGCAGGCACAGCATGCTTCATGTCGATGTACAACACAAAGGTGAGCCCTGAAGTAAAATCCAACTTGATTTTTCACACATATAGTATATATGTCCATACTGGGCATGCTCACAAATTTAGCAAATTTCAGTCAGCAACATACTGAAAGGTCATACTGGTCATGCTCACACATTTAGGCCATGTCTGAGTACAGCAGTGGGCCACACATATCTGGCAGTTGCGCTTAAATAAATGAAGCAAATGTCAGTCAACAACATACTGAAAGGTAATACTGGGCATGCTCACACATTTAGGCCATTGAGTACAGCAGTGGGCCACACATATCTGGCAGTTGCAGTTCTTACCCCAGAAACTTGTCACTATTCACCAATCCTGCCTTGCACACACAGTTATATGAAAATAGACCCATATAATATATTGAACTCCTGTCATAATCAAACTATGTACTACAAGTACTGAACTTGTTCAGAGAAAGAGAAAGTGAAAATTCAAAGAAGATCAATAAATCTCCGATCAGTATCATCAATAAACAATGAGCACTCCTAACATTATCCAATCCATGTTCTGGCAAAAATATTGGCAAAGAGTCCATAGAGAACCATGAGGCTTTCTTTCGCAATATCATATATATAAATGTAAACACATATATGTTCTGCAAACTGTAAATTAATACATGTACATGACTGACACTGCCAACATCTTGTCAGACAGGTTCATACATATTTACCCCCCTCTCACTGACAAAAGGACCCATTATCATACCTGGAGATTGTGAAAACCCAGAAATCACATATACAATGGTTAAACAGCACTTTACAAACCTAAAAACACGGTGTCTATGGGATGACATGGTTTCCCTAGCTGTGTCATATGTGAACTCCAAAACAAACAGACCCTGCACCTGAACAGTCTGTTGAGACTCACCCTCTGTACAGGATATGAAACTGTTGAATGCATTACAGCAACATTTGGCACATTCCACACGTGTTGGTGCAGAACAGACCATAGGAACTATTGTCTTATAAGCCTATTAAGCCTGATCTGCAAAGCCATGGAGTCCATCATGATGGAACTCATAAACAGATCTATTGTGAGCCTACAAACACCCAACCCTACCAATTTTGGTTTGGTCAGGGGCAGATCATGGTTCCCAAACCTGCTAGACTGTTTTCAAGGCAATCACCCAGGACATACATCAATGAAATGAGCTACACACATCTCACATAGACTTTGAAAAGCCCTTTTCCAACATCCCAGACACATGTCGTATCCACAAAATCAACACCCAGTGCATAAATATGTATGTAATCTGATGGATTGCCAACTGGGGCACAGATAGATACCACAAGGTAAGAATTCTGGTCTCCTGTTCAAGCTGGTAACAACTGCTGTCCCCCATGGCTCAGTCCTGGGACCCCTCCCGTCTGGTGTATACTTTTCAGAAATACAGTCAAACACACGAGGGCTGTGTTTAGCAAAGTTGGTAGATGACTGCAAAAAAGTTGTCATAATCAATGTTTGGGACAACAGAGACATCTTTAAAAAGGATCTCAGTCAGACATATGTGATGTAAAAATCATGGCCTTGAGCTACAGTCATACAAATACCACATAGGTGCCAACACCCTAAATATGTAGGTGATAACAAGGGATCTATGGACACATGTGGATAGTCATCTTCACTTCCAGAAATATATTCACAAAGTGGTTAGAAAATCATGCTATGTGTTCCCACAAACTGCCAAAGTCTTTGCATGTAGGTTCAAAGGAGGTTCCCTCTACTCATCAGTCATCAGACCCACCAGAGAGTACCACAACACACTTGCAATGAATCTGACTGTGCACCCTCAGCAGCTGGAAAGACCACTGAAGTACCTCAACAAGAGGATTACTGGCCTCAAACAGTTTCCCCATGCAACAAGACTGAATATAACTCAATCTGTACTCTGTTGCATACTGTCTTCTCAGGAGATCTCTGACCAACAGACAGGTCCATGTCCAATGCAGAACTGATGTACATGCGCTATCTGAAGTAAACCCAAGCTCACTGTACCACATGCTCTAAGGATATCATCATCACAACATTAAATAGAACATGTTGGAGGGATACATTACTAACTCACAGACTTCTCTTGCTTTGGAACAGGCTCCCAACCGACATTAAGCCAAGACCCTCACTGACACTCTTTCAGAGGAGCCTTGATGAGTGTATGTGAAACTGAACTGTCACACCACGGATCACTTCATCAGCTCTACTACACAGAGGCCTAGGGAACTAACTCCATGGGTGGTGATAGCTGCACACTCTGGCCATACTAATATATGCCTTCAGGCAGATAGCCTATTATCTACCTATGTACCTCTCTCTCTCTCTCTATATATATTTATATATATATATATATATATATATATATAGGGGGAACACAGTATAATCAGCCAAAGATGGATGGGCAGAGATGTGTGTAAGAGGGTGACCATGACAGGAAGCCATCCAGGACCGTCCCACCCAGCACACATCCCAATGGCACGAAGACATGAGGTGCACATCTCTCCCACTGTACATAACAGCCACCAGTATCTGTAAGCATTACAATGTATGTGGTCCATGTGCCTGCTGTACAATGAAGTACACATCTACTATCTGTAGACATGTACCTGTCACATAGTCTACTACATACCTATGAACCTATCTCCACAAAGGCATATATCAGCCTACGCAAGTTGGGCAGCTTTCACCACACCATTGGGTAGTCTCCCAAAGCCTAGTTCTAATAGTTAGTACCCTAAGACCCTTTCCAGTGGGGCTGCTGATGTGATGACTGGCATGAATTGTCTGTTTCCCATCCACTCATCAAGGTTCCAATTGAAGAGTGTCAGCGAGGGGTTCTGTCTGATGTACATTGGGACTCTGTTCCACAGTAAGGCAAGTGTCTGGGATGGTACTCTATCCCACCAGCATGTTGTATTCATCATTCTTGGGAGGTTCATATCCCTGGAATGTATAGGGCGACTCAATGTTGTTATGTGTAGATGGAGCATGTTCAACAGTTATGTGTTAGACATGGCTCTATATGTTAGGCAGTGTGTGCCTCTGATTAGGCGGTATGCAACGAAGAACAGATTTAGTTTTACCAGTTGTGTTGCATAACACAACTGTTTGAGGCCAGTAATCCTCTTGGTGAGGTACATATGTGGTCTCTACAGCTGCTGGATATGCTAAGTCGAGTACATCCAAAATGGTGCACTGTACTCAATGATGGGTCTGATGATGTAAGAGTAGAGTGCCAACACTACCTCTTTGGATCCTGATGCAAACCCTTTGTTGATTAGGTGGGCCACATAGGATCACCCAATAACGTTGGCAACATGGTTGTCAAAGGAAAGATGACTATGTACATGTGTCCCCAGATCCCTTATCACCTTGTCATTTTTAAGGGGGTAACACCCATGTGGTAGTTTGTGGGTATTGTGTTTTCAACAAAGAGGATCACTATGCATTCCTCCACAGTAAGCTTGAGGCCATGATTCTGACACCACACATCTGTCTCATAGAGTCCCTTCTGGAGAATATGTCTGTCTTCTGGGGAATCTGTTATGGCAAACACTTTACAGTTCCCAACAAACTTAGTCAACCACAACTCTCCTGTGTTGGCATGTACATTTGAGAAGTCTATACCAAACAGGAGGGACCCCAGGACTGAATCCTGGGGGACACCAGTCATTACCAGTGTAGAGTCTGACATGCAGCCAGCAACTCATAATGTGTGGGATCTATCTGTGAACCAGTTTGCAATCCACCTTGTGATGTATGGATTCATGGCCAGGTTGGTGAGTTCATCTATGATACCTGACTGGGGAATGGTGTCAAAGGCCTTAGCAAGGTATAGGTAGGCTGTGTGCAGCTCATTTCAATCATCTGTAGCCTGGGTAACTGTCAAAGAAATCCTCCCAGTTCAGGAGGTGTGGTCTGCATTTGATGAAGCCAAACAGGGTGTGCTCAACTGTGTGAAGGTTCCCAATCTCTGTACTGTTGACTTCCATTATGATTGGCTCCATTGCCATGCAGAACACACTCGTCAGGCTCATAGAGCATGAATGCCGAGGGGGTTTTGTGGCCCCACCCCTATGGAGTGTGAAGAACGTTGCTGTGCAACATTCTATGGGCACATATCCTGTAGAGAGAGGTGTAGGTATCCTTGATGAATATGGATACATCCTCACCCTATGTGCTATGATTCAGGTTCTGATGCTGGAAGGTATGGAATGAGTAGTATCCTGGTAGTGCTGGTGTGCTGTCTGGAGCCTTGAACTAGGTTACTGATACTGCACAGATATCAATATTCTCCATAATGAGAAGTGCCTCGAGTGTGTGCATCTTGAGGCTGAGACTTCTGGCAATGAGTAGCATTTAGCTCACTTTGTGGTTATTTGTGTTGGTTACGGGGTTTGGTTTGTCCTGTGTGACTGGTGTTCCACACCTAAAGTCAGTGCCTTATTGGTCCCATCTGACCATAAGCTAATTACCCTACATATCCACATCTTGGACCCACACCCCCATTAAGGAAACCATGTTAAAAAATGTCACCAAAGCCAACTTCATGCTTCTTAAGACAGACGTGCTGAACTGCAGGACACCCATGCAGATGGACAATACAGTTACAACTACTGAATCCTTCACAATTGCACTTTATAAGCACTTACATGACTACATGCATCGTGCTATCCCAAACAGAACCAAGACGCTATATTCCAAGAAAAGGAAGCCAATCTGGTGTTCCCCTGCCATAAACAAACTGCACAACAGAAGGAAAATACTGTTGCAAAAGAGGGTAAAATCCCATGAGGGGAGGAGCTCCATGGTTCACATCAGTAAGAAGCTGTGATCCATGATAAAATCCTCCAAAGCTAGTTATGAAAACAAAATCGACACTGATTCTAAAGACCACCACAAAGCATTCTATAGCTATGTCAAGAATCTCAATGGCAACACTCAGATCTGCTCTGAGTTACAGCACAATGGCACTAAATATACAGACACAACTGATATTGCCAACATCCTGGCAGATAGGATCATTCCTAACTTTACCCCCCTCTCACCCATGAAAGAGCACACCTCTGTAACGGAAGACTGCAAAGTTGCTGTCATCATGGCTGCACAGGTAAAAAAACACTCCCCAAAGCCAGGAATACAGCATCCATGGGACCAGATAACATCCCAGGCTGTGTTCTACACAAACTACAGAACTAACAGGCACCACACCTACGTACCATGTTCAGTCATAACCTCACCTCAGGCTTTGTGCCTGCTGAATGGCACACAGCGATGGTTATTCCACTACACAAGGGGTGAGCCACCATGGACCCCAGGAACTAGTGCCCCATTAGCCTGATGAGCCTGCTCTGCAAGCCCATGGAATGTATCATCATATAACTTATAAAAAAAGACATTGGTAATCTCCAAACTCTGGACCACAACCATGTTGGGTTTGTAAAAGGCAGATCATGTCTCCTAAACCTGATAGACGTCATTGAAGCAGTCACCAGAACCGTAGACAAGGGTAAGGTGGTTCACACAGCCTATGTAGATCTTGCCACAGCTTTCAACACCATCCCCCACTCTGGAATTATAGATAAACCCACTAAACTAGGTATAAATCACTATGTCACAAAATGGGTTGCCAACTGGCTAACTGACAGAACACACACTGTGAAAGTAGCGGACTCCAGTACGTCATTGGACCAGAGACAAGTGCAGTACCACAGGGTAAAGTCCTGGGTCCTGTCCTGTCTGGTATCTACTTCCCTGAAGTAAAATTTAACATGGAAGGTCTGTGGCTAATGAAGTTTCCAGATGACTGCAAACTAGGAGCCATAATCGAAACTACTAAAGATGCGGACATCCTACAAAAGGGCCTCACTGAGACAGATGCCTGGTGTCAAAGCCATGGCCTCAAGCTCAATGCCAAAAAGTGTATTGTCATCCCCTTTGGTAAAAACTCTGAAGCCATGAACTACAACATAGGCAGTAGTATACTTAACAATGAAAGTGTAATAAGAGACCTTGGGTCACAGGTGGACAGTGGACACACCTGTGAAAATCACATCCCCGCAGTAGTCAGGAAATCCTTCTACATGGCACACCTCATCACAAAAGGTGTCTCATGCAGAATGAAGAGGACATTGTTCCCCTCTACTCATCACTCACTAGATCCATAATAGAGTACAACGCCCCTTTTGCTATGTACCTCACAAGACATCTACAACAACTGGAAAGCCTGCAGAAATACCTCACAAATAGCATTAGCGGCCTGAAATACATGCCATACACAGACCGTCTCAAAATGCTCCAGCTGTACTCTCTCGCATATCGCCTACTCAGAGGTGATCTCTGCCTAACATACAAAGCTATGAGAAACACAGAGCACCACATAAAACACTCACAATCCCTCTGATCTTTGGCCCCAAAACCCACAGTGAAATACAAAAGGAAGTGGTGTATCCATTTACCTTATGGATACCCACACCTTCAGGTTAGTGGCACAGCATGAGGCCTTGGAGACCATGCAAGTGCAACTAACATTGGACAAAGCTGCTTATCAGATTGTAGCCTGCTACAGATCACCTACCTTGTCTCAGGAACCTCACTCAGTATTCCTGAGAACAATGGAAAATATAAAGGTCCTACCAAACACCATTATATGAGGAGATTACAACTACCAAAACACTGACTGGGAGAATTACTCATGTACAACGTCCTTTGCCCAATGCTTCCTAGAGTTTAAAAACTCAAATGCTCTGGAACAAATGGTCACCATGCCTGCTAGAGGTGACAACATACTGGACCTGATCATCACCAGCATGGGGTACCAGTGTTCCACAACAGAGATAAACCCCTTGCTGGTAATATCAGATCATAAAGTAATCACACTGGACATCCACATCACCCCCCCCCCCCACAGTCAAGGAAACCACTGTGAAGAAAGTTTCTAAAGAAAACAGCACACTTCTCAAGACCAACGTGGAAAGTTCAAAAGCACCCTTGCTATAGGATAATGCTATACAATCTGCAGAATCATTTACAAGTGCATTCTATGAGCATCTACAGGGATGCATGGATCGAGACATGCCAAATAATACCAAGATGCACTCCTCCAAAAATAGGAAACCAATCTGGTGGTTGTCGCACATAAATAAGCTATACAACAGAAGGAGGGAACGAACACAAGATAGAGCAAACTTCACATAAGGAAAGGCATCACTGATCATTATTAGGAAGAAACAATGATCACTCATAAAATAATCCAAGGCCAGTTTTCTAAAGATAAATTGCCAAGGAATGTAAGAATAACAGCCACAAAGCCTTTGTTAGCTATACCAAACATTTAGGTGGCAACTCTCAAAAATGCTGTCAGCTACTGCAAAATGGAAAAAAGAAACACTGAACCAACTTACATTGCCCACATCCTGGGGGACAAGTTCAGTGCAAACTCCCCCCCACATCACCCCCAAAAGGGCCTGTGTCCATCCCAGAAGAATGCAGAGCACCAGACTTCATGGACATGCAGGTAAAAACAGCCCTCTCCAAAGTTAAGAACACAGCATCAATGGGACTGGATGGTGTCCCAGGCTGAGACTTACACCAGCCCCAAAAGGAACTACATCTTCACCTACATTCACTGTCCAGACTCAACCTTACCATAGGCTATGTACCCAAAGAATGGCATACAGCAACAGTCATCCAACTCCACAAAGGGGGTGCCACAACAGAACCGGGAAACCATTGCCCTATAGGTCTACTCAGCCTGGTCCGCAAAGCTATGGAGCAAATTATCATGGAATCCATAAACAGAGATATTGGGGACCTCCAGACACTGGACTCTACCCAACTTGGCTTTGTTAAAGGTAGATCCTGGCTCCTAAACCTAGTTGACTTATTTGAAACAGTTACCAAGGACATAGATGGATGTGAAAGTAGTCCACACAGCCCACCTGGACCTCACTAAGGCCTTTCAACACCATTCCCCACTCTGGCATCATGGACAAGCTTACCAGCTTGAACATTAACAGCTAAGTCACAGGATGGGTGGCCAACTGGCTCACAGATCAAACACACATGTTCAGAGTTCCGGGTGCCATGTCCGACTCTAAACCAGTCACAAATGGCATCCCACAGGTATTGGTCCTGGGTCCCCACCTGTTCAGTAGATACTGCTCAGAGGTACAGGCAAGCACGGGAGGAGTATGGCTGAACAAGTTTGCAGAAGACTGCTAACTGTGGTCCATAATCGACTCCACAGCTGACACAAACATCCTACAGAAGGGTCTTACAGAGACAGATACCTGGTGTCAAAACAGTGTCCCCAAGCAGAATGTCAAAGAATGCATAGTCATCCCCTTTGGATAAAACAAAGTGCACACAAATTACCACATAGGTGGTAATCTAGCATGTACGTATAATGTAATTATGGCCCTGGGGACCCAGGTAGATAGTAAACTCTCCTTTGATGATCACATTGCCAAAGTGTCTACAAATTCCTTCTATGTAGCCCACCTAATGTCACCTAATGTAACCCACTGTCTAATCTGATGATGTCACCATCCTACAAATATACCTGTGGAAAGGAGAACTCCCAGTAATGTGTATAGAGCATCATGTAAATGCGTACTGCCTTAGTATCATTAAGTAGTTCGGTAGAGGTTTAAATCCTGCACTTTACAACTGTATGAGAGTGTGTGTCTGTGTGTGTATCTATCTCCTTGTAGAGGAGCAACCTTTTTGGAGACAACCACAACACCTTAAAAGTGGTATACTTATCTTTGTCATGTCTGATGATGTCACCATCCTACAAATATACCTGTGGAAAGGAGAACTCCCAGTAATGTGTATAGCTCATTGTGTAAATGCATACTGCTCTAGTATCATAAAGTAGTTAGGTAGGGGTTTGAATCCTGCACTTGGTTAGTGTGTGTGTGCTCTGTGTGTGTGGCACAGTTGGTCACTGTGTTGTGGGTTTTGCTTTTACTACTGTATGACATATCACAATGACAACAGTATGTGCATTGCACATCAGGTAGCTGTGTGGCAAGTACATATACATACATGTGACCTCAATTATTTCATAGGTGGGAACCCTGCTTTCTCCATGAACACATCTGTTATCTTTGCCAGAGTGTGCTGCCGCTTTCCAGACCTTAGGTCACATCTGTATGCTTGTGACAATCCCAGCCACTGCAGTGATCCCTGGCCTAGGTCATCCATGTCACACACACTCATTATGGTTTCTATTGAATAGTGTGAGTGAGGGTTTATGCCCGAGGTATATTTCAGACAGTTAAAATGCAGCAAAGTCTGTCAATGATGGCTATTCATTATAGGTGTACAACAACCTTTGTGGATATGCATGCAGACCCCTTATTTCAAAATACCTTTGGAAATGTGATTACCAAAGGAGAGATGATGCAACACTTGGCTGTATGTACACATCGGTACCTGTTAACATGTTGGGGGCTACTACCTATGTGGTACTTTGGGGATACTATGTTTTGTAAAGGTGGATGACCATGCTTTAGTTGGCTTATAGCTTTACAGCATGGGTTTGACAACAGGTTGCTGTCTGTATGATACCCTTGTGGAGGATGTGTGTGTCATCTGGAGAATGCATTATAGGCCACAGTATGCATTTCCAGACATGGACGGACATATCCCTACTGTGTTTGCTTGTACCTAAGTGAGCTATATGGCAATCAAGAGTGATCCCAGGAATGGGTGCAGGTGAACACCACTGGTTACTGGTATAGTATAGTTCCTGAAGGGTACAAATGTTACTGTGTGTCCTACATCTGTGTGTCAGTTGTCAAGACATCATATAATGATTGTTTATGGTCAGGCTGTTGAGGTTATGTATACTACCAGAATGCAAACCAATGAAAGATAGTAACAGTATCACCCACAGCACAGTGTCAAACCATGTCATACACACGTGTACCCAAGTTCCAAAATGTGTGTAGTACAATGCATACTGGCCACCAACAGAAACTATGGAGTGTTAACACTGTGTAATACAGGGCATGTCACCCTGCCCATGTGTGCACTATGCATGTACATGCAGACAGTGCACCTCCACCATGTTTACAAATGTACACCTGCAAACCTGTGCTGCACACATCCCACACGTACTGTCCACTCTCTAACACATGCTGCCAATACTACACACATCAGCCAAGTGGCATGTGGGCAGACAATACACTATTGGGATTAACACTGGTGTAAACAATACTACATTGACAATCATAGCTTTAATGCATCATGCCTGCTCAGCTACACCTTCAAGGATATCATTACACTTTACTGCTGACAACATGCTAACATTGCTATACTGCTATAAAGTCACCCTGTGCATCAGCACCATGTTAGCCTGTTCCTGCATTAATGTTACAGATGACAGGAGGTGGCACAGGTTTAATCATATGCACAGGGTGTGTTGTTGGTTTGCCAGAGGCCTACATTGAGCCATACAGTCAACGTGTGTGTGTGTGTGAGGGCCAAGAGTACTAGTATGGGCCAATGTTGATGTAATATGTGTGGGTATGTGCTAGGCCTAGGTGTCTGGTTTATGTGTGTGTGTGTGTGTGTGTGTGTGTGTGTGTGTGTGTGTGTGTCTGCATGCACACAGTTCTACCATGTGGCTGCCATATACGGGGATTTGTGGGACAGCCAAAGACTGTACCTGCCAGGCTTTACACATCACCATCTCTGGCCACTGATACGGTACCTGTGCCTGGCAGGGGTGCTACTGACAGTATCAGGTACTAAGCCAGACTGAGTACTATCCTCAGAGGTAGACATATGTACACTGCACCCAGGTCCCTGCTGTTATTGTCCAGAGCCACGTGCACGTGGTCTTCTAGGACAGTCCACCCCCAACATTGCTGGGGCTGGTACTGGCACTACAGGAGCAGCTGTGACTTGAGGAACGTCCGCGGTGACTGCCAGCTGCTGATGTTGCTGGCATACGTCCACGTCGATGTCTCAACCGTCCCGCACTGTCCTGACACATGGACATGACATTGCAGAGGACATCTAATGTCTCACCCCAACATCTATCAGTGACCTCAGTGTAATTATGGATGGCACCTCCTAGGTCATGGATACTGTCATTTAAAATGGTGTTATGTGTCCTCTGTGCCCTTAGTCCCTGTCTGGTGTACCGTTCCATACGTGCCTGTGCCTCCATGACAGCCTGGAACATGCATGAGGTTGTAAGACCTGTTGCACGTCTGCCAGGGGCATGATGACCAGCAGTGCTTTGACAAGAACCCCTGGACATCTGCCTATGTGGTACTGTTCCAGACCTCTGGGTATGGCTGATGTGTCCAGATGCATGTGCCATAGGTACCACACTGTCCTGGCCATTGCCGACTGTACACTGTCCCTCAGCTAAGGGCATTGGTGATGATGGATGTATTGGCAGTATGACTGTGTGCATGGATGGGGTGGACAGCTGTGTACTGTCGATTGGTGGCCCAACGACAGACCCTGGCAAACATGCCTGCGCCTCAACACACCTATCCTCATTATCACTATTTGTGTCAGTGACATCAGGTTCCCTGCTGCAGTGAACCAGCCCAACCTCAGCACCTGTGTGAGGAAGACAGGAAACACACTTTACGACCTGTACATGATGTCAGTACACATGCACACATGAACACATGCACACAAATACACTCCTCACTAAAACAGAGACACACACACACACCACCAGCAATCCAGAACATACTCAATAGCGGTTGATGCTGGGGTACAGTATCACAAGACAAACAGTCATATCACACGTGTCAGCATGCAGGACATGTGCTGCTCAACAGCATGCAGTGCGAGTGTAGACAGTCCTTGCTAATAACAGTATACATGGCTTTGATGCATGTGTGTTGTTGTTCAGTGATTGGCCTCACCCTGGAACACAATGTGTACATGGATACAACATTGCTGTGCAAGTATTACAAGCTCTTCAATGTGCTGTGCACCATCACTCACAGGTATACATACCATGGCTGGATGTTTATGTGTGTGTCACATAGATATCCATTACTGATTAGAGCGTCTGTATCTTTAGCAGATAATTGTGGACACAGGTTTAGCTTATGCATGCTATGTATACCTGATGGAATACCATTGCTCAACATAGCCATTGTACAGTAGTTATGGTGAGTGTAGAACATATTGTGGACATGCCAGTGCCAGCCATGACATGGCATGCTACAACACAACTGCAACATTAAACATCACACATACCCATGTGTCATGTGACCTATACAGTCAATAGCATTACAAGACATATATGTGTCACTTTGTGCAAATGGTGATTGCTATACATATTGTGTATAGGTGCATATGTTTGCACACACACAATATTGAGGTGTATAGCAATGAATGCTATGTGTAGTACTGTGGTTACTGTAACTGGATGGCGTGTAGTACCATGAGCCATCATTATGCAGCATCATGTGGTCACTCAATGCTACTAATGTGTGCCAGACTGGCACCTATCATGCTGTACCTGAACCGCAGTACCATGGCTACATTCACCATTTCACAGCCATTTGTTACATGGGTTTGTAAGGTGCTCAATAGGGAGTATTGCCTAACATGAACGTGTTGTGTGTTGAAGAGTGTCACACTGCCCCATGATAGGCCTCTACCCCTCACGTATATTACGTGTGCTGTGTGGATAACAATTGGGATACTGGAGTGTGACCTTACAGCGTGTGTCTGAATACGCCATGTGTAGCATATTAACATGTACTGCGTATGACGAAGTTGTGTATGTTGTGTGCATGTGTATCGACTGCTTATCCAATGTCCACTATAGTGTAGCCACAATTGTTTGGGATGCTCTGTGTATTGTATGTGCTTGAGGCAGCCACTCACATTACTGAGATGTGCATAGTCTCACAGCAAACATGCACAGCATGCATTATGCGTAGGTGTGTTACATGTGTACATGGCCTACACCTCACCTATGACATGCACATTTTATTTGCAATATTAAATGTAGAACACACTCACCAGCATGGGGCTGCTGCCTTGCTGTCACACCAGAGGGACCTACAAGGATATGAAACAGTTTGTCAGTGGCAACAACTGTGGCATTGCTACTGTGGATTTGCAATCTTACAGTAGCACAATGGTTGACAGTCACAGGCCTACACATCAAGTTCCAAATTATCAGTATTGCACAACACCAGGCTCCACATCTTCTAACTACACAGTACACATCTCACATATGCATTCTCTAACGATAGAGGTAACAGTAGTCTACAGATATGCCATGTTACCTGCACGCTCCATGTGAACTTACTGGGGGGCTCTGGCCTCCATGATGATACATGTGTGCTGTTGTTGTTGGCTGGGAGCCCCCAGGCTCAGGAGCAGCTCCTCCACTCTGGTGAGGGGGGGATGGGTGGTAACCCCACCACCTGTGGCAAGCTGTTGCCTACGGACATCAGACACATGCTGCCAGACATGTCTAAGTAAATCACTTCAGTGATGGCGTACCTGCTCATATGTCTGGTTATGCATGCCTATGTCATTTATCCTATGGATAACATCTTGCCACAGTGCAGTCCGCTCATGCTGGTCCTAGCTGGTTCTTGAGAATAGCAGGGTATAGTTTTGGATGAGACTGGTGGTTAGGACTTCATCCTCTGCATGACTATAGGTAGGGTTGCAGTGGTGGGCCATGACCCTGGAAGACAATGAAACAATATGTGTGAGCACGTCATGTGGCACACTTAACATTCTACAGTACAGATATCACTGAACTGCCATAAATAGCAAACTATTGCCTGTCAGAGGATGCACAATTTCAATACCACATATCAGTGCTCAACCCACAAGTGCCTGACACGCTGTATATATTAAAACATTTTCTGCACAGCAACAAAGAGAAAAGTACAGTTTTGTACCTACCATAAATGTAGATGTTCGAAGATCCACATTGCTGCAGTCCTAACACTTGGGTAGTCCGCTGTCCCTCGGTCGGCCCGAATATCAGAGTATAAGGCTGACGTCGGTCAAGGCGCATTTGACTGACATCAGAACGTCAGGGTACAAATGCGCATGACCGACGCCATATCCTCAGTCTTTTCTTGCCCCAGATGTCAGAAGACCCTAAAAAGAAAGGTCAAAACCCATAGACAACAACTAAACAACCAACTAGCCTAACACCAAAAATATGTACAATATATACAAAAATGCAATATACCTCAGATGGATAACCCAACCCACACAACCACCTCAAACAACAGAGGGGAAGGAGGGAGGGTAAATTGGACTGCAGCAATGTGGATCTTCGAACATCTACATTTATGGTAGGTACAAAACTGTACTATGTTCTTCATCCCACATTGCTGCAGTCCTAACACTTGGGTAGAATCCCAAAGCAGAGGTAAGGGAGGATGGCTAAACTATAATGAAGCAGGAGCTGCCAGAATGCCCTGCAACACAGCAGTGGCAAAACCAGCCCTGGATTTAGAGTACAATGGAAGGTGGTAATGCCTAGAGAAGGTATGCACTGAACTCCAAGTGGCTGCCTCCAAAATATCCTTAGTAGCCCCCCCCCCTCAAAAAAGCTGTTGAAGTGGCAGTAGCCCTAGTGGAATGAGGTCTAATCCCAGCTGGAATCTCTTTGCCATGATGGGAATAACAGAAAGCAATGCAAAATCCAATCCAATTAGAAATAGTTTGTTTTGACACTGGCTTGCCCTGAGAACACAAAGCAAAAGAAACTAATAACTGCTGAGATTGTCTGAACCCTTTAGTTCTGTCCAAATAATATCGCAACTGCCTGTGTACATCTAAAGTGTGCAAAATCTTTTCCCCTTTAGTTTGGGGATTTGCATAAAAAGTAGGCAAATGAATAGTTTGGTTTAAAGCCACACTAGAAACCACTTTAGGCATAAAGGAAGGATTAGTACGTAAAGATACCCTATCCTTGTGGAAAATTAAGAAAGGCTCAACTGCCATAAGGGCCTGCAATTCAGAAACCCTTCTTGCAGAGGTAATGGCCAACAAAAAGCAGTCTTCCATGACAAATATTTCAACTCAGCAGTAGCTGCAGGCTCAAAAGGTTGTAGAGTGAGTTTCTCCAACACAAAATTGAGATCCCAAGCAGGAGTAGGAGCCCTTCGTGGGGGTCTTATATTCTTTGCCCTCTAAGAAATTGCTTGAATAAAGGATGAGAAAACAATGGTGGGTCACAATCATAGTGAGCTGAAATTGCTGCAGCATGAATCTTAATAGAAGAGAAGGACAAACCTTTGTCCAATAACTCAGTAAGATATTGAAGAGCCACACTTAAATCAGGCTCAGAAACATCCAAATCCTTAGCTGCACTCCAAAATAAAAATCTCTTCCATTTATCTGCGTACACTTTCCTTGTACTAGGCCTTCTAGCTTCCAAAATCACATTCAAAACTTGTTGTGGAAGTTGAGACCCTCTATGGTTTAAAACAGAATATGCCATGCTGTTAGGTGAAGAGAGTGAAGTTTGACATTGAGCAAATGACTGTCCTCCTGGGACAACAGATGTGGAATCAAAGGCAAAGGCCATGGAGGCTTCCGTACTAGACTTCTCAGTAGTGGGTACCAGTGCTGTCGTGGCCAATCTGGAGCTATCAAAATCATCCTTGGTTTGTCCTGTCTGACCTTCAGAAGTACCCTTGGGAGGAGAGGCAGAGGTGGAAAGGCATACACATGAAGATTTTTCCAACTGAAAGAAAGAGCATCCACTTTCCAAGCTGTGGGATGAAACCGCTTTGTGCAAAACTTTGGCAGCTGGTGGTTTAGTGGAGAAGCAAACAGATCTATGTCTGGAGTTCCCCAGGACACTGTCAATTTCTGAAATACATGAAGATCCAGTTTCCACTCGTGGGGATCCATGATTTGTCTGCTTAACACATCTGCTAAGGAGTTCTGTGCTCCCGGCAGAAACCTTGCCTGAAGACTTAGTTGTAAACTGAGAGCAGTCTCCCACAAAATCATTGCTTGCCTGCATAGAGGATAAGAATGTGTTCCCCTTGCTTGTTGATGTACCACATGACAGTTGTGTTGTCTGTTAGAATCAACACCTGCCCTGGAAGAAGTAAATCCTTGAAAGCTATTAAAGCAAACTGGACTGCTAACATCTCCTTCATGTTGATATGTAGATGCTGTAGTCTGGCAGGCCACTTGTCTTGTATCCACTTTCCATTTAGATGAGCTCCCAAGCTATGTCTGAGGCATCTGTCGTTAAAATCTGACTCCTCTGGCCGGGTCACAGAGAGTCCCTTGTTTAGGTGACATTCCTGAGCCCACCACAAAAATTCCTTTTGAATGCAAGGTATTATTTGAATGACAGTGTCCAGATCCTGGCAGTGCTGTGTCCATACATTTTTGAGATACCATTGTAGCTTCCTCATATGCAGTTTGGCATTGGGAAGCACCAGAATACAAGATGCCATGAACCCTAAGGCTTGAAGGACTGTCCTTGCAGTCAGCCCGGACTGATGAGATAGCTGATGGAAGTAAAGGGATAGACTCTTTTGTTTGTCCGGGGTTAAAAAGGCCATCTGGGATGCTGTATTCAGTCTCACACCCAGAAAGCACATGTCCTGTGAGGGTACTAGACTGGACTTTATTTCGTTCACAGAATACCCCAGGCATCTTAGCACTGCTATCACATATTCCAAATGATGAAGAAGCTCTTCCCTTCCTTGAGCCAGAATCAGGCAGTCGTCCAAATAAGGATAAATCTGTATTCCTTTTAGCCTGAAGAAAGCTATCACTGGAGCCAGAACTTTCGTGAACACTCTGGCAGTAGATAAGCCAAAGGGCAATGCAGAGAACTGATAGTGAGAAGTCCCAGCTCGAAAACACAGATACTTCCTGCAGCTTAGTCTGATAGGAACATGAAGGTAAGCCTCCTTGAGATCCAAAGTTACCATCCAATGATCTTTGCCCAGCAGAGGTAAAAGCTGCTGCAACGTCAACATTTTGAACTTGGGAATGTCCAGATAAGTGTTGAGGATAGATAAATCCAAAATTGGTCTCCACGTGTTCCCCTTCTTTGGTACTAGGAACAGGCGAGAATAAAATCCTAGGCCCCTTTCTGGCATAGGAACCGGCTGTATGGCCCCTATTTGGAGTAACAGTGAAATTTGCTTGTGAGCCTCTATTCTTTGTTGAGGAGGAATGTCTGGCATGCCTTTGAAAGGAGGCAAGGTATGGAAATAAAACCTGTAACCGTGATGTATGATATCCAGTACCCATTTGTCTTGGGTAATTAAACTCCAATTTTCTTTGAAAAGTGCCAACCTTCCTCCCAAAGGTGCTGCCAGGCGAGAAGGTTCTGGCAGCTGAAAAGGTAGGTCATTGGGTCTGCTTACGAAAGGACTGACCCCTGCCCTCACTCGAAGACTGTGCAGGAGAACTCCCTTTTCTAGGCCTGAAAGAGCCCTGACCTCTGCCCCTGCCACGTCTAGATCTACCCCTAGACTGGGAATCATAAGAAGGATACGTCCACCCTTTAGTAGGCCAATTTCTACTAAACTTTGGAGGCTGAACCTGCAAAAAATCTTTAACAGTCTGCATAGACTTAGCCTTGTCTTCCATTTTCTTTAAAACTGCTTCAACAGGAGAACCAAACAAGACATCCGATTGCAAAGGTGCATCCAAAATCCTAGTTTTAACATGGTCAGATAAATTTTGATCCCTCAGCCAGGCATGCCTGCGAAGAACTGACCCAGTGGCAGCCACCCTAGACGAGGCCTGTACAGCATCAAAACCACATTGCAAAGAATGCTTACCCACCTGTTCAGAAACATGCACTAAATCTTGTAACTCTTTACAGTCAATACCTTCCGCCAGAGCATCAACCTTAGATTTCAACTGAGAAAGGAGATAATTTTGATATTTCAACATGTGAAACTGGCAATTCAAAGCTCTCATGGCTAGAGTGGAAGAAGTATAAACTTTCTTTCCCCATCTATCCAAGGCCCTGGCCTCTTTATCTGCAGGAACCGGATTCTTGACAACAGAAGCCTTAACACCCTTAGGCCCCTGGCTAATAGTTTCTGGGTCTGCCCTAGGACTCTTAAAAGATACTTATGAGCTTCAGGCACCCTGTAATACCTATCTGGTTTAACAGGAGCAGGAGGCAAAGAATCCGGATTAAGAGAAGCCTCTGCAAACACATCTTCCACCACATTCAGAACAGGAGGTATAGCTAAAGGCCTATGCTGGGGTAAAACAAAAATTCCCTAAGCCTTTTCCTGGAATCAGAGAAATCCTGGCCTTCCCATTTAAAATGCTCCCTCATGGAGTGAAGGGTCTCTGAAAAGAAAAATCCTCAGGAGGAGAAGCAGAAGGAGTAGAATCATCCACATCAGAATCAGAATAATGAGAATACTCCTGCAAGTCTTCAGCCGAAGACTCAGACACATCCAAGCCTGCTCATAATCCCCCAACACAGGTTCCATCCTAGGCCTCTTATCAGGAGGGGGCATAGAGCCTCTAATTAAAGTAATTAAATCCTCTGCCATTTTGAGCATGTGCTTCTTGGGCACAGTACCTGAAGAACTGGGAGTGACCCCACAGAAGCTAAACTAGACCTGCCTCTAGGAGAAGCCTTGGAAGCAGAAAGAGAGGGCCTAGACCCCTTAGGAAGGGAGGGAGTACAGTTACTTGAGAAGCCCTACAGCCTGCCCTGCCTCCTGGGAGGCCACATCCTGTAAAATCAAAGTTTCTCCCTGGGACTCCAGAGAGGCCTCCGTCGGAACCACCGGTTCCACTGACGCCTCTAAAGAACCGGCGTCCGGTTGGACGACTCCTCTAACCTAGGTTTAACTGCCTTGTCCTTGTGCTTCTTTGAGGAAGCCGGGCCGGAGCATCCGACGGCATTTTGTAATTGCACCGCTTCCCAAAGACCAACCTTGCACAATCCAACCTCCGCTTTATAGTGCTTATTAAACCTAGCACAAGCGGCATCCAACAACGTCCGTGCTCAGGTCCTAAACAAGGTATACACAAATTATGGTAATCCCTATGCGGTATCTGTTTCCCACAAGAAATACAGTTATTCACTTTTTCTGACATCCGTAAACCACTGAGGCAAGAAAAACAAAATATTCCCAACGGGTACTTAACCAACTCTGACTTCGGTCTGAAACTCCGAATTCGAAAAATTTCAGAACGCCGAACGGCACTTGCAACACTGCTTCTGCATCGGACCATGCGGCAAAAAAGACTGAGGATATGGCGGTCATGCGCATTTGTACCCTGACGTTCTGATGTCAGTCAAATGCGCCTTGACCGACGTCAGCCTTATACTCTGATATTCGGGCCGACCGAGGGACAGCGGACTACCCAAGTGTTAGGACTGCAGCAATGTGGGATGAAGAACATCTACTATGTAAGACTATGCAACAGTACATGGCACACTGTATGCGGCACAATGCACCACCTAGCCACATGAGGTATATATCAAGGTAATGCATAAAGAAATATGTAATCCATTGCAATGATTGTAAAGTCCAGTTACAGTATTACCAGTATACCACACTAGTTGATGGAAAACCCCTGCCTAAAATATGTGCACATTTGTGAATATAGGTGGCATACTGCTGTACTAGACTATACATGTTGCTAGATACGCACTTATATCCTGTAACACACATATGACTGAGGGCATGTTACAGGCATACCCACACACATCAGACATACATACAGGACACAGAGGTATGGCAACCCAGATGAGCTTTACGTGTGTACCATACAGTCAGTACTTAGAAACTCTTATGCCTGAGGTATGTAATCTGTGAGGACTACAGAGAACACACAAAACAGTGTTTCCAAGCAATGTGGACATACACCATACTGTGCTGTTTAGGCCTAGAGCTTCAGGTAGTACTACAGTTCATACAGGATTTGGATTCACCAGCAGTACCAATCAATGAGCATACATGTACTGCTTTATCCTCCAATGACACACCCCAGTTAACACCAAGGGACTACATCAGACCATATACCATACTGCTTTTTCTGGCTAGCAATAGCATACACATTTTTTGCTGGGATCAGAGCTAGGACACATAATACCATGACAGAAACAGTTTCCCACTAAGCTATCCCACATATACACAACTGTGACACATTCACCAACACATTCACCATCACACTCAATCAACCTCACATAGCAATTATTGCAACAAGTACATGTGGGTGTGTATTGGCTCATAGGTAGGTAATAGGCAATTGGCCCTAGGGCCTACAAAAGCCTAGCCAGATGGTACCCTGACCTTTGACACCCAAGTAATATAATTTCATGTGCCCCTGTCAAGCAGAGCCACAGAGGTGATTCCCGGGGTGTATTTCCTATCTCCCATCCAATCATCAAGACTATTCATGATGAGTGCTACTGAGGAGCTTTGTTTGCTATTGATAGGTAGTTTGTTCCAGAGTATGGGATGTCTCTGAGATAGGAATCTATCCCTCCAGCATGTTCTGTTTATTAAGGTGACAAGGTTTAGGTCCCTAGAGTGTGTAGCTCATAGGGATTATGATCTGCTTACGTGGAGCATGTCCAACAGCTCTGGATTTGACATAGCTTTGTATGTTAGGCAGAGGTCACCTCTGGGTTGGCGGTATGCGACACAGTCTAGCTGTGGTTTTGTGAGACGGTCTGCATAGGGCATCTGTTTGAGGACAGTAATATTCTTTGTGAGGTATGTCTGTGGCCTTTCCAGTTGCTGTAGATGTCTTGTGAGGTACATACCAGAAGGGGCATTGTACTCTATAATGGGTTTTGTGAGTGATGAGTAGAGGGGAACAATGACCTCTTTTTCCCTGGATGACACAGCCTTTGTGATGAGGTGTGCCATGTAGATAGATTACATGACTAGTGTGGCACTGTGGATATCAAGGGAGAGACTACTGTCCACCTGTGTCCCATGGTCTCTTATCACACTTTCGGTGTTAAGTCGACTACCACCTATGTGGTAGTTCATGGGTACAGAGTTTTTAGCAAAAGAGATGCCAAAGCATTTCTGACATTGAGCTTGAGGCCATGGCTTTGTCACCAGGCATCTGTTGCAGTATATATATATATATATATATATATATATATATATATATATATATATATACACATACATATAAACATCATTTGGTGTACATATAGATATACATATAGGCACATATACAGTCCATCTTTCATGGTGGGAATATCAATTATGCGAAGTATGTGAGGTATACAGTTATGTAATGATATTGCACAGTCTTGTGTGAAATGCATTGAAGGTGTTCTCAGCCCATGTGGCTTTAGCAGGCCTCAGTGGCTGCAACATTGCAAACCTAACAAATCACACCCACAGCGTTTAACCACCACATGTCATATACCAGCACTGTATGCTGTCTTGTTTGCCACACACTACTACCTACATAACAACCTTCACCAACATATATATATGACCTCCCTTAAGAAACTGCTGCAGTATGTCCCTTGCTCTATGCACATGTACAGATGCTAATATATGACACAGCTATATCTCTCCGTATGTGTGTGCCATACACACACAAGATCCACACTGTTGTAAGTCTCTGGACCTCACGGCTGACCTGTTGGGCCTTTCTGCAACATGAACAGGTGTCATGTGTGAGCACACAGTAATATTAGAGGGTGTATACATAGCTGCAAATACTAGATTAGCATACTAGCCTGGTACAGCAGTTGTCAATGCTAAGCTACACGTTGATATGACTATCATGCATGTGTTACTCTGTCACATCCATGTTTATATAGCTGTATGCGCTACTCCCCCAAACAGCCATTGTCCACACTACTCTACAGAACACAGATAACATGGATCAGATGTTTGACATTTAATGCTGAGCTACATATATCACAGTTGTGTCCCACTGCACACAGCTACACACGGATTTGTCCATGGCAGTAGTTATACAGGGCATCTGTGCATAGATACGTACTGCTGCCACATATTAATGTTTTCAAAGTATGTAGAGTAGTCTTCAAATACATCTACTACATGCCAGTAAATACATATCTGTTACATACCTTTCCTTTGTATGTGTTCGCAGTTTTCAGTTCGGTGTGTCTTTGCCTTTTTTTTTTTTTCGGCTGGTGTGTGTGTGTGTGTGTGTGTGTGTGTGTGTGTCTGTCTCTCTGTCTCTCTCTCTCTCAGTATCTGCAATGGGATGATTGCATGTGTGGGCAGCAAGTACAGCCTGTTTTTATAGGTATCTGCACATGTGCATGTGATGGCCTCTGCACCAATTGGTGGCCACCATTTGTTAATTGCATGCAGCCTGCTGTGTGGTAATTGCAGTACTCACTGTCATAGCAACCCAATGCTATAAATTGCTGTGTCAGGTAGGTGTAGCCCTTTCAGCTTTCCAAAGTGGGGCCCATGCTTGTTTGCTGTGGACACCGTTGTGAGTCAGAAGGTTGGTATAGTTCTTATATCTGAAGCTAGGGGTGTAGCCAGTGATTTAAATGTTGTACTCAGACCTGAATGTTGCCACTTCCAGTACACAGTTGTCAGTGTAGAATTGTACTCACCCCTACAAATGCTAACACAAAATACATGGGAGTATGTAGTTTCTTTTCTACTTGTACAATTAACTGCCATACAAAAGTAGTTATTGAGATGTATTCATTTGGCACATGAACTGTTTGTGAACTGCTATACTGTGAATATATACATATATATGTACTCACTTCTGCACAGTTTGTGCTTTTTTATTGTAGACATTAGCACAGGATGCTCAAGAAAACTGGACAATTCCAATACTGAGTATGCCTGCCTACAACCTTGGTAGACCCTGAACACACAGGTATATTGTACATTTGGGTAGGGATGCAGACATACAGAGAGCATTATGTATTATTGTATGATTGTTATCTTGCTGGATTTTATTGGTTGCTGTGTACCTGTTAGTTTAGCAAGGCAAGTAGTCTGTCTGCATAGCTCACAACTGTGGACCTATCCAGATGGTAGCCAGACGTTAGGCTGTTATTCTCTGTCTGTGCAATGCACAGGTCTTTCCAGCACTGGTACAATGCCATTGTTACAGTCATTTGCTACCAGTACATGGCTATATCCTTTGGTATTTCAGTGTTGTACTCCTACATAAGGGTATGCTTGTGGAACTCCTTCCAAAGATATCTGCACAGTGTGTAACAGCAGAAAAGCTGATATGCCTGTGTGTTTCTGCCTCAGCCAGGCCTCTGAAACACTCAGGTACATATTTGAACAGAGTGAGGTAAAGGTAGGTAAAAGTGAGGTACATCTGATAAATATTACGGACAGCAAGTGGAGACTTCGGGAGAACCAGTGCATATGAATTACTACACCTTTTCTGAAGTACAAGTGGTGTCTAACTCCTACATATTGTCATTATTCATTAGGTGTAATACCCCACCTTTCTGCCTAATGTCAGTACTTTTCAGGGGATTCAGAGGGACACAGCTAACGTATGTTTCAAAATCAGGGACATCCCTGATATGTAGTCACAGTTGGGATGTATGTCCTCTGCCATAGTCAGATATGCCAGTGTTTGTCCTGCTATGATACTGTGTGGAGGTTGTAAAGTGCTGCTGTAACATCATTTACTGCTAGAATGGCTGGTTCTCCTATCACAGTCATGTAATGCAATTCCACAACTGCTGGTAAAGTTCCACAGAACAGGTTTTGTGTTATGGCATTCCTATTTTTCCTTTACATTCACTCATTCTGATGCATGATATATCTATTTCAGCAACAACCTGCTGTATATCTACTGTGGCTTAGTGGTACTTCATGCAGTCTACTGTATCCAAGGTACGGGGTTCAAGACTGACAGTGGTGTTTTATTTTGCTGCTGAGCAGAACAAGGGCCCTCACATGCAGGGTGACTAAGGCACTTTTAAGCAGCTGTAAGCGGGAGATGTAGGTATATTTGGGGAGGTAAACAGACAGGACAAACAAGATGTATACAGGGGCGGAATATGACATGTGGTGGGTGAACCCCATTGATGGGGTAGAATGTTTGGAAATCGTAAGCCCATGAACCCACAGATGGCAACAGTGGAACTGAGATCCCCACCCATGGGCAGTCACCACTGCACCTTCACAGCCCAGACGGTGGCTGTGCTGAGGGCTGTGTAGGCGGGGCAGGCTCACCCGTCTGGTCTGTGAAGGTGCAGTGGTGACTGCTCATGGGTGGGGAACGAGCCACTCATGCCTCAAGCTGGCGTAGAGGATCAGCGACAGAATGCTCAATCTCCCTACGCACCACAGCCCAGACCATTCGAAGGGTGATAGGTGACCCTCCTCTGCCCACGTTTGCATGGGGGGGGTGAGCCCCATCCCCTGCAGTGCTTCCACCCGAAGGTGGCACAGGGCCAACAGAGGAGGTCCCAGGCTGGGCATCGGACCTGCTGGTGCCAGGTGCCATCGCCAGCTGAGGTGGGACAGGTTGGTCCACTGGGACCGGCCTTCCCATACATTCTATGTTTAGAAGGATGTAATGAAAATATGGGTTAGTAACAGTCAACAGCATCCCCAATTAGTTATGACAGCATGCAGAAGTATTCCCATTAACCCAACACACCAGAGTTCCAACAGTTGAACAGCAAGCATGACACATGCATATATGGAACAACAGTGGACATTACAACAGCATGCAGGTTTAATTGATGGCAACAGGCCACCAATATTGTAGTATTTGAACAGGGCACATGCATCGAAATAAATGCAGATATTTATAAACCAATAGGACATATGTCCCCACAAATGTTTTGAGATTAGACATACCCATTGAGGTGTGGGATTGCATTTTTTATGCACATACAGTAGGGTGGAAAATGATAGCTCCATTAACAACTTATATATCCTTCTAGTTTACACTACATTCCTAGTAACTGTAGTTATATGTCCCCTACATGTATTATTACACTACCCAATTGTCCTTAAATTGTGAGATGGGTTTTGCTAGATCTTGATATACATGGGCTGTATCTGACATACAAACTGTCCGGGATGCAGATGTTACTGCTACACATTTTGTGAGTTGCTCAGACACACTACTGCTGAGATGGTACACTGACAGCTCTACTTTCCTATACTTATCTAGATATGTTTAGGTGAAATTATCAGTTATATGTTAACAGCTCCCTACATTTCTGCCAGCACAATGACATTTCTGGGGAACACAATACCAAGCTACTCATGTGCCAGATTAACCTGTACATGCTGGGCATGAACCAACATTTGAGGACTGTGAATATGCTTAAAAGCTACTGGAACTCCCTTCATCCACTTTATATGGGCCTACCCAACTGTGTGTTAACAGCACTTAATACAACAGTACTATTTCTATAATGCAAGAGTACAACACATCAAAGAAAATGTCACAGACACACTCCAGGAATTATACCTTTATTAAAGACTTAAAACACTTTTCTAGAGGCTCTCTCATTTATTTTATATAACAGTACATGTAGTATAATTATTACATAATTATTATACCTTTATTTATTGTGTTAAAACACTTTTTTCAGGCTCTCTCATTTATTTTACATAACAGTACAAGCAGAATAATTACTAACCTGCCTGGTGGTGCAGCCTTAGCAGCCTATCTGCATAGGCTTGCTGATTCACAGCACGGACACCTGCAGCTGTGAAGTAAATAAAGTGATATTGAGACATACCTATCCATAGTATACACTAGAATAGCAATTCTTACATACTTAATTCCATGGCTACTTACTCAGTAGTGGGGCATTTTCCATCTCACAAGCCTCCTGGATCCACTGGTCCAGTTGATCTGTCTTGTGTCTCTTCAGGTCTGCGTGGTGGTGTCTGATCTGCTCACCAGTCCGAGGGACACCTGTGGCACTGGTGAGTTCATGAGCTGGACAGTCCCACGCTTCCGCTTTGTATTGGGTGCCCTGGTACTGGCCCCACAGGAGTCTATCCTCATGATTATGGACAAGGAGCCAAACCATTACTTTTGACTCCTCAATGCCCCAACGTTGCGCTCGAAAATTAGAGCCTTGTCCAGCACCAGCCATTGCTGCCTGCAGATGGGAGCTACAACCAGTTATGGCAAGTATTCCCGCCTATGGAGCTTAAATATGCATCATTTCCTGCACTTATTTGTGATTGGCCAGTTTTGAAAAAATGCAGCTGAAGGTACACCTGCTTAGCAATGGGTAAACTTCCATTGATATGTATGTGTGTGTTGAAAGTGCATACTTATGAAAAGCTGTCATGGCTTTAGTGGTTCAGTTATGGTATTATGGTGCACAGTATCCCGGGTTCGAGGCCTGTTATTGCTTTTTATTTCACTACTGGCCAGACCGGCTAGGAGGTGTGGCTATGTTTTATCGAGTTTGCTCAACTTTGCCCGATGTTGCTCTACATTGCTCTACATTGCCCGGTGTTGCTCTATGTTGCGCTGGTTAGCGCGGTGCACAGCTCCGCGCAAACATGTTCTGTTTGCGCTAGTTGGTGTGATGCGCAGCTCCACACAAAGCTATTGCGCTTGTTAAAGCAGTGCTAAGCTATGAGCAATTATACTGAAATGTGCTTACTACTGGTAAACTTTGCTTAGCAGTGCTTCACATTGCTTAAGATACATTACTTATGCATTCATCAGTATGCATAACCATTTCACTTTCTTATATGTATATAAAATTTGTTCACTACTACATAGGCCATTTCAATGCTTTTTACTACAATTTCAATGATAAATGTCAGAAAATAAAAAGGGGAGTGGTGGGACTCGAACCGGGAATGCCTCCTCTTTGTGCAAAGGTTCTACCACTATGCTATTGCTATTTTGCTTAATTTGCATATATGTTTCTTATTATCCTCTTTGATTTCTTGACTGCTAACTGTAGCTAAGCAATGGGCAAACCCGCGCAAATACGCTCAGCTATATCGGAAATAATAAAAAAAAAAAAAAAAAAAAAGAATAAAAGTTTTACATTTTATAATTGTACTGGGTTTAGAATGTGGGGGAGTGTGGTGTTGGGTATGTATACATTTGAGCGGACTCACTCATGTCAGTTGACATTTCTCAATTGTGAGACTTGCAGGGGGGTGGATATTTGGATTGCTCGGCTGTCCGATACGCCTCCTGCACTCGTGCATGCTCCGTGTTAGCCTTTGAGTTGAGGCAGCGCGCCCTCATTAATATGCATGGTATTGCTGCCATCTTACTCTTACACTGGCATTTCTGTGTAGGACTACTCTTGTCTTATATGGAAAATTCGTGAATCCTGGGGAGTATTTTTCCAAAACAGGTAAAAAGGAAGAAATCAAAATTGAATGTTGTTAGACTGAAGAACATTACTGTAAGAAAAAGATGAGAAAGATAGACGTTGACAGCATGGCTCAATCTGTAGATGTACAAAGCCAGCTGGATGAGAATTCTATGCTTGCAGATGTAATATGCAATGAAAATAGTGGGATTAATAAGATTTATGGTGATGGAGATCATTCCTTTGTAACAAGTGATAGAGCAGATTAGAATTAGAAGTTGAAGATCCTTTTGATCTGGTCAGAAAGGATATTCTTGTAACAGGAGATTCAGTTATTAGAGGATCTGACACTTACATATGCAGAAAAGATAATGAACATCAAATAGTGTTATGCTTGCCAGGATCAAAAACAGAAGATGTGAGGCAGGCCTTAGAACACCTTAATGTAAGGAAGTGTGGATTTGCTTTTATTCATGTCGGTACAAATGATCTCATCTGCAAGGACTTTATGACTGTTAGTAGGAATCTTACAGTCCTCTTAGATAGCATAGCTTATATAGATGCTGGGAGATATTTTTCACAAATCATATATAGAATGGAGAGTCAGGTCCCTGTGAATGAAAAGATTTTTTGGGTAAATACCTACCTGAAAAAATGTCCTTTTTTAAAAAAAATGGAAACGTGTAGAGCATCTGAGCCTAATTTTGGGCGTGTGATCAGACAGGATGGCATGCATGTGTCAAGATTAGGGAAGTGAATTTGTGCTGCAGATATTTTGCAATATTTGACAAAGACAAGGCAATATTTTTGCCAGGTTGAAAATTTAACAGTTCACAGACAGCAACATTTAATGCATCCCTGATAGTTGTTAATGCTAGGACCATTAATAAGTTTTTATTGCAAAATTTGCTACATTCCCACAAGATTGATGCTGTTATTGTTTGTGAAATATACTTAAAGAACAATGACTAGAAACAAATTCTGTCAGGGTATAAATGTTTTAACTTTAACAGACATTCTAACAAAAAATCAGGTGCAGGTGTTATGATAGGGATTAAAGATAGATATGAGACCTGTGATTATAGGATCATAGGAGGTTTCTAGGTTAATGGCACCAGGGCCCTTACAAGCCTAGCCAAGTTCAGACACTAAAATCAGCACCTATTGCCCCTGTCCAAGAGGGACACAGATAGAACCCCCCATGATTTATTTCCGGTTACCAATCCAGTTGTCCAAATTATGCTTACTAGGGCCAATGAGGGTCTTTGTTTAACATGAATAGGAAGCTCGTTCCAAAGGTTGGGCAACCTCTGTGAGACAAAGCTGTCTTTCCAGCAAGTTCTGTTGATATCACATACCAAGTTAAGGTCCTTTGAGTGAATGACCGTGTGCCATTTGACTTGCGAATGTGCATTTCCATTAAAGCTAGGTCAGAGATTGCTCTATATGCAAGACACAGGTTGCCTCTGAGCAGTCTGTACCAGAGAGAGTAAAGTCACAATGATTTCAGTCTTTCTACATAACACAGATCTTGAAGACTCTGGGTTTTCTTTGTAAGGAACCTTTATAGTCTCTCCTATTTCTGCAGGTGTTTGGAAAGGAACATACCAAAGGAAGCATTGTACTCTATTACTGGCCTGATGAGGGAAGAGTACAGGGTGGTTACCACCTCTTATTCTGGAGGCAATGCCATTACTTATGACGTGAGTAATATGAAATGCCCTTCTTACCACTGTGGAGACATGGTGATCGAAGTTAAGGTTGCTGTCAACCTGCGTGCACAGATCTCTCACCATTGACTGTGTGCTTAGGGTATTGCCATTGCTGTGGTAGTTTGTAGGAACATCACCCTTGCCAATGGGGATGATAATGAATTTTTTTGCATTAAGTTTAAGACCATGACTTTGGCACCAATCGTTAGTCTGTGTGAGACCTTCTTGCAGGATCTTCACATCACTAGGGATTTCAATGCTTGCTCCCCGTTTGCAGTCATCAACAAATTTTATCAGCCACAGTTCTTTAGCCTGTACTTTGGAGAAGTAGATTTTGAACAGTAGGTGTCCTAGAATTGATCCCTGTTGAACACCACTCGTTATGAGTCTGCTGGAGGAGGTAGAGTCCCCTACTTTGACAGTATGAGTTCTATCAGTTTGCAACCCACCTGGCAATATATGGATTGATACCCAGATGGGTGAGTTTATCAATGAAGCCAGAGTAGGGGATTGTGTCAAAGGCCTTGGCCAAGTCTAGGTAGGCCATATGCACAGATTTACCCTCATTTAGGGCTTTGAGGACGGTCTCAAAGTCCACCAAGTTTAACAGGCATGATCTTCCCTTGACAAAGCCAAACTGGGTGGGATCCAGCATTTACAGATTTCCTATATCTTTGTTAATAAGGTCCACCATGATTCGTTCCATGGCCTTGCGGATAAGGCTGGTCAGGCTAATGAGTCTACAGTTACCGGGGTCCATGGATGCACACCATTTTTGCAAAGGGATGACGGTAGCGGTTTCTCATTCCACTGGGATGAAGCCAGTTCTTATGCTGTGATTGAAAAGGCTTCTCAATGATGATGCTAATTCCTATTTTAATCCGTGTAGAACGCAAACCAGGATGTTGTCTGATCACATAGAGGCTGTGTTTTTGGCCTTGAAGAAGGCATTTAAGACCTACTTCTCGGAAATACTAGGTGGGGGACAGGTGTTAGGGATACTTTAGGGTATATGTGGCAGGAAGAGGGAAGTGAAGTTTCACCGAACCTGTTAGCCAGCAGGTTTGCTATATCCACAGGTTCTATATATGCAGTACTATTAACTACGAGTTCAGTGCAAATCTGAGCCTTAGCTTTCATGTTACAGATGCAACTAAAGAATGCCTATAAAGCTATTTATGCTGTCATGTAAGAGGTTGTAATTGGCCTTAGAGAGCGATTTTAGTCTAGTTGCTGCTATGGGGGGGGGGGGGGTCTTGTGTTGTAGCTAATTCTAGCAAGACTGATTTATGGTCAGATCTCACCAGGGATGGCCACATACTGGGGGTGGTGCAGTGGTCCCCCATGTAAGTGAGCACCAGGTCCAGAATGTTTGAGCACCTTGTCGGTGCTTCAACCAGCTAGTCCAGGCCATAGGAGTTAAAGTCTAGAAACGTTTGGGCAAGTGAGTTATAGCACGTGTAATGTACCCAGTCTATGGACAGGTAATTAAATTCTACCAGGGTGTTTGGTTGTATCTTGATTGAATCAAGTAGCTCCAAGTCGGATGAGTGATGTCCTGATTCATGGAGGGGGTCCTATAGCTTGCAATGACCTGAAGAGAGGTCTTACCTACAGTGAATTGCACTTGAAGTAATTCAAAGAAATTGTGCTGTTTACAAATCTAGAGGTGTATTTATCTTTAATGAATACTGATACACTTCCTCCTTTAGTTCTCATGCCTTCAGTTTGTGGTCTGAATGTGTGGAAGGAAGTGTAACCTGGTATAGTTTGGATGCTCTCCACAGCCTTAAACCAGGTCTCTGTGACTGCATAAATGTCAGCATCTTCCAGGGGGAGGACTGCTTCCAATGAGTGCAGTTTATATTTTTTTGACTCCTAGCATTTAGCAGCATAACCCTGAGGTTGTTTTTAGAGGATATTTGTACACTGGGAATTTGTTCTCGAAACATTGCCTAAAAGAGGCACTATGGGATGGAAAGAGCCTTAGCCAGTAACCGAAATCCAAGAGGAAACAGATGAAGACCATCTCTGGCAAAACATCAAGGTGTGTCGACCATGTCATCCCAGGCTGACAGATAGTGGAACCCTTTGAATGACACCAGAAATTAAGCCAATTGTTGAAGTCAATCATTTTTTGTTTGTATTGAGGTATCATCCTAGGTGAAGGTAAAATGCTGCTTAAGGCTAGGGACATACCTGCCTGAGACACATAATCAGACTCGGCTACACTTTGCTGTGAAGGAAAGGTTAGTTTGCTTTTTATTTGTTGTATTTTGTATTGCCTTTTTATATTTTGAATACTGTGATTTGTTTTCTTTACCTTGTGTTTTACTTGTATTCTGCTTTTAACTACATATTAAAACTTCAAAAGAGACCGCAGCTCTGTCTCTTGAGCCAGACAGAAATTTTTCTCAACCACCCACCCGCTTACTGTCATGTTCTTAAATACCACTGTCTTTCTAGTTGCCTGCCTCTTATGTTAATTTGACCATATATCTCATTTCCTCTCTGCTTTCACTGGCTTGTGTGAGTAAGCACAACATTATCATTTTGTGAAATCACTACCCTTTAAATATTTACATTTATTGGCCATCCTACTATATTCCATAATACCAGAATACAAAAGTGACCACCCTTTTTCAATATATCTTGCTATTTTAAAAATAGTGACTCTCCACTAAAACTTAACTTTTTAGACTGGTAAAACTTAAGTTACCTACTTTCACATCTAACTTATCTAGTGCACACTGCAGTGTTTAGGATAAACCATTTTTTTTTTTCATCTTACCTTTAAGCATCCCTGTGATTAGCACTTGCTCTAATACCTGCTGGAAAGCACTAGGAAGCCTTAAACTGATACAAGCATTCAACTCTCCTTGTTAATATGGAGAAATTAATCGTAGGCAATAAACAGCCTATAATTGCAAAGTACCTTGATAAGGCAAGGGAAACCAGCTCCTGTACTTTACAAAAAAAGCACCAAACCAGGCATGTCCAAGGGTCAGCTTCCAGTGATTTCTCCTGTCCACCCAGTGAATCTGGGCATACTGGCGCAATGCAGCAATTGCCTCATGTACACAGACAACCTTCTCCTCCTACCATCCAACACAACAACCTGAGAGAGATGCACTTACATAGCCAAACTGGAAGCAAAGCTCTCTCCACCCAAGATTGTGCTAGACAGTCAAGAGGAAAAGGTTAACACCCACACTACACCTAAAGCAACACATAGTCCTTCTAAACCCACTCCACCAACACCCACACATAGCAACATTAAATCCACATATGCGGAGGCCCTTAACTGTAACCTGCCCAAGCAACGAGGACTTCTGAAGCTGAAATGCAAACAAACACCAATCACAACCAAAGTGTCACATAGCTTCAACACCAGTGTGCCACCCAGCAACAGCCCCTAAGGCATGAAAACGTACCTAACACTTTAGTTATAGGTGACTCTATAGTCAGGCACACTGATGTCCCACTCACCAGGCTGAACAAGGAGAAAATTACAGTCAGGTGCCTGTTGGGTGCCAGGATCTGCCACATAAGGCAAGCACTCAAGTCACTCCACAATTACAAATATGACTCTGTTATTGTCCATGTTGGAGTAAATGACTTGAGACGTACCTCCCTGGACTACATAAAAAGAGACATGGAAGGGCTCTTGGATCATGTGGCCCAGGCAGGTATGACTCTAGCCCTGAGTAGCATCCTGCCTTCGCCTAGAATTATACCACAATAAAAGGACAAAATGATTGACTTCAACAATTGGATAAGCTTCTGGTGTCATTCAAAGGGGATCCAGTACCTGTCTGCCTGGCACGAGTACAGGGTGGTTACCGTAACAGGTACAAGCATGCAAATTCTAAACGTAATGCTACTCAATGCTAGAAGTCTAAACCTCAAAATGCACTCTCTCGAGGCACTCCACAACTGGCTAAGCTTCTGGTGTCATTCAAAGGGGATCCAGTACCTGTCTGCCTGGAACGACATGATCAACAGACCACGATGCTTTGCCAGAGATGGTTTGCACCTGTCGCCTTTGGAATTCAGGTTACTGACTAAGGCTTTTGCCACCCCTATAGTGCCTTTTTTATGCAAAGTTCAAAGGACAAAACCACCACTGTAACAGGTACAAGCATGCAAATTCTAAATGTAATGCTACTCAATGCCAGAAGTCTAAACCTCAAAATGCAATCTCTCGAGGCACTCCTAAAAATGGAGAACATCGATATCTGTGCAGTAACTGAGACCTGGTTCAAGGCTCCAGAGAGCACCCTTGCAATACTAGGCTACAACTCTTACCACATTTTTCGGCCACCAAACCAGGACCAAAACACTAAAGGTGGGTGAGTGTCCATATTCACCAAGAATATTCACACCACCCGGCTAGTTGCCCAACACAATGCGTCTGAAATTCTCCAGGTGCAACTAACACTAGGTAAGACTGTAGTCCAAATTGTAGCTTGCTGCAGATCCCCCATCATGCCCCAAGATTCTCACTACACCTTTCTAAACATACTGGAAAATATTATATTAAGATACAGCCAAACACCCTAATACTGGGTGATTTCAACTACCCTGCCATTAACTGGGAAAACTACTCTTGTACCATAAATTCCAATGCCCTGGATCAACTAATCCATAGTCCCACCAGGGGCTCAAATATCCTAGACCTGGTCATTACCAACATGAGAAATCGATGCTCCACACCTATGGTCACCTCCTCGTTGGTCAGGTCTGACCATAAGCTAATCACCTTTAACATCCACATCCCACCCCCACTCCCCAGTAAGGAAACCTCCATAAAAAAAACTTCTCCAAAGCCAACTTCATGCTACTCAAGTCAGAAGTGACAAACGTCATGACACCTATGCAGACGGGAACTGAAAGTTCAACTGCTGAATCCTACGCTAAGGCACTGTACGAGCACATCCACTCATGCATGAATTGTGCCATCCCAAATAGAACCAAGATGCTCTCCTCCAAAAAAAGGAAGCCAATCTGGTGGCCCCCTGCCATAAACAAACTTCACAACAAAAGGAAGAAACTGTTGCAGAAAAGAGGAAAATCCCAGGATGCAAAAAACTCCCTTACCAGCCTCAGTAAGAAGTTGAGATCCCTCAAAAAATCCTCCAAAGCTAGTTATGAAAACAAAATTGCTATGTCAAGAATCTAAATGATATTGCTCAGATCTGCTCTGAGCTACAACAGAATGGCATTAAATATACTAATCCCAAGGATATTGCCAATATCCTGGCAGATCAATTCAGTGCCAACTTCACCCCCCTCTCACCCCCTAAATGGCCCATCTCAATACCCGAAGATTGGCAAAGTCTGGTAATAATGGCCACACAGGTAAAAAACACACTCTCCAAAGCTAAGAATACAGCATCCATGGGACCACATGACATCCCGGGCTGTATATTACATGAACTACAAAATGAACTGGCACCTCACCTAAGTGTCATGTTTAATCATAGCCTCACCTCAGGCTTCATGCCCACTGAGTGGCGCACAGTTACAGTTATCCACTCCACAAGGGGGGATCCACCTTGGATCCCAGGAACTACCACCCCATCAGTCTGACGAGCCTGATCTGCAAGGCCATGGAACGTATTATCATGGAACTTATAAACAAAGACAATGGCAACCTTCAAACATTATCATGGAACTTATAAACAAAGACATTGGCAACCTTCAAACACTGGACCACACCCAGTTTGGGTTCGTGAAGGGCCGATCTTGTCTCCTAAACCTGACTGCTTTCTTCGAATCAGTCTCCAGAACCGTGGATGAGGGTAAGGCAGACCAGACAGCCTATCTGGACCTCACCAAGGCCTTTGACACCATCCACCACTCTGGAATCATAGACAGACTTACTAAGCTGGGCATTGTTACATCACTCGATGGGTTGCCAACTGGCTTACTGACAGAACCCACACTGTAAACATAGCCAACTCCAAATCCAGCTCCAGACAAGTGTCAGGTGGAGTACCTCAAGGTTCAGTCCTGGGACTGCTCTTCTTTGGCATCTACGTCTCTGAAGTACAGACCAACACTAAGGGACTCTGGCTAACAAAGTTGACAGATGACTGCAAACTGGGAGCCATTACTGAATCCCCAAATGATGTGGATACTCTACAAAAGGGCCTTACAGAAACAGAAGCTTGGTGCCAGAGCCATGGGCTCAAGCTCAATGCCAAGAAATGTATAGTTATCTCTCTGGACGTATAAGAGAATTTAAGTACCTTTTTATGCACTTTTTCTTTTAAAAAATACAGTATTTAAATTGATTTAAACTGTGTATGAAGGAGTGTTGAAGGAATTTTTAACTGGTTATTCTGCTCTTCAGTTATTCCCACCCACCCGCCCTGTTTTTGTTTTGGTGTTAATCTTAGTGGCATTGAAACTGCCCGCCCCTCAGCCTGCCTCTGGGCCCATCTCATTTGCTCACTCAACTGAGTGCAGTGAGATCATATTCTGATTTCAGGCACTCCTGCTGTGTACAAAGAGAGCATCTGGGAAATAGAAAAAAAAAAAATTAAGCTTATTTCCTGCCTTTCTTGTTAAGTGGTACAGACTATTTGTAGGCTTCTGAGCCCCAAGCCCTTCTGTGTTTGAGGGAAGCCTTCTAGCTTGTTTTTTTTTTTTCTTGTAACTAGCCAGTTTTCTAGTTTCAGCACTCAAATCTGTTTCTTTGATCTCAGCACTTGTTCAGAAAAAAAAAAAAAAAAAAAAAAAAAAAAATTTCATCTGCTTTTACTGTACTTGTGTTTTACCTACTTCTTTTACTTTTGCATCATCTTAAAATACTCAATTGTATTTATTACTGCTTGGTGTAACTCATTCTAAGCCTTTTGGTTTAAACACTTGGGCTTCGGACCAGTTAGTTGTTTTGCACTGAGAGGTTTGTGGTCTGCACTGTTGTGGCAGAACAGGTAGCTTACATCCTTCTAGGTTGAGAACTGCTGATTGAGGGCTCAGTGTCTGTTATTCTAAAAGTGTATTAATTCTGGTTTAAGCACTTGGGCTTTCAAGCCAGTTATTTTACATTAAGAGGGTTCGTGGTCTGCACTCTTGTGGGAGGAGAGGCTGGACTCTGCCCTTCTGAGCTGGGAATTTCTGGTTAAAGGCTTATAGTGCATGCATATCTGAACTGTTTCTTACTGAAGTTGGTGCGCCTTGTTTGCTGTGGCATAGACTGGATTCGGGCCTGCTGGATCTAGCTTTGTTTGTGTAACTTGAGCACTAATCCAGACATTCTCTAAAGTATTCAATGGTATTTATTACTGCTTGGTTGTAACTTGATTAAAGTGTAGCTATCATTCAAGTCTTTTGGATTAAGCACTTGGGCTTCAGACCAGTTGTTTTACATTAGGAAGGTTTGTGGCAAGCACTGTGGTGGCAGGACAGGTAGCTTTCATCCTTCTAAGTTGGGAACTGCTGATTGAGAGCCCAGTGTCCAAGTGTATTAGTTCTGGTTTAGGCACTTGGGCTTCAGGCCAGTTATTTTACATTAAGAAGGTTCGTGGACTGCACTCTTGTGGGAGAAGAGGCTGGACTCTGCCCTTCTGAGCTGGGAATTTTCTGGTTAAAGGTTTATAGTGCCTGAATATTTGAACTGTATCTTACTGAAATTGGTTCACCTTGTTTGCTCTAGCATAGACTAGATCTAGGCCTACTGAATCTAGCTTTGTTTATATACTTGTTGTTTGTTTGCTTGTTATTTCCCTGGAAGCTAATTCACCTAATACGCAACTTCTCAGCGCTTCTGTGGATCACTAGTGATATCTGCATTGCTTACTGTACTTATTTCCTTGTTTCACTTGAAAGAAAGTTACTGTTTGTCGTTTTGCATTTAGTTACTTGTATCACATTGCACTCAAGTTACCTGGCACTTGCTCACTAAAGCAATTATATAAGTCAGCACTAAAATTAAAAGCACTACACCCTCACTCCCCACTGGCCCTTGTTTTCAATTAAGGATTTCCCAATATTATTCTAGCATGTCCAAAGGTCAGTTGTCAATCTCCTCTCGGTCCAGCTGGTGAATCTGGGAATCTTGAGGCAATGTTATAACTGCCTCATGTACACAGACAACCCTCTCCTCCTCCCACATAACACAAATACTTGTAGAGATGCAGCTATTTAGCCAAACTGGAGGCTGAGCTCTCTCAACTCAGGACTGGCAAGACCAGACAGGAGGAGAAGGCAACTACACACACCACAAAACCAGCCTCACATAATGCTACCACTCCACTGAATCAAACACATAAACACACAAAGACATACTCGGAGGCTCTGAGTAAAATTTACCTAAACAGCAGAGGCCTCCAAAGCAGACACCCAAACAACTGCTACCTCAAGACACCCCACAAGCAACACATAAACCACAAAAGCAGTGTGCAAAGCAGTCACAGCCCTTAAGGCCAAATACAACACCAAACATACTTGTCATAGGTGACTCCATAGTCAGACACACTGACGTCCCACTCACCAGGCTGAACAAGGAGAGGGTCACAGTAAGCTGCCTATCGGGCGCTAGAATCCGCCACATAACACAAGCACTCGGGTCACTCCACAGCAAGTACAAATATGACACAGTCATTGTCCATGCTGGTGTGAACGACCTGAGACGTACCTCCCTGGACTGCATGAAAAGAGACATAGAGGAGCTCTCTGATTATGTAGCCCAGGCAGGTATGACCCTAACCCTGAGCAGTATCCTTCCTTCACCAAGAATGATGCCACAATATAGAGACAAGATGATCAGCTTTAACAATTGGCTTAATGTCTGGTGTCATTCAAAGGGGATCCAGTGTCTGTCTGCCTGGGATGACATGCTTGACAAGCCACGCTGCTCGCAAGGGACGGCTTGCACCTGTCACCCTGGGATTCCGGATATTGGCTAAGGCTCTTGCCACCCCATAGTGCCTTTTTAGGCAAGGCTCAAATTCTAAACCTACCACCCTAGAAAACAAAATGGGAAGAAATTGAGGGTAATGCTGCTCAATGCCAGAAGTCTAAATCTCAAAATGCACGCACTCGAGGCCCTTCTCAGTATGCAGAACATCGATGTCTGTGCTGTAACTGAAACCTGGTTCAAGGCTCCTGAGCGCACTCCGGCACTATTAGGTTTTACCTCATATCATGCGTTCCGGCCCCAAAACCCGGACCACTCCACAAAAGGAGGTGGTGTATCCATATTCATAAAGGATACTCACACCTCCAGGTTGGTGGCAACGCATGAAGCTCGAAACCATCCAGGTGCAACTAACAATAGGCAAAACTGCTCTACAAATTGTAGCATGCTACAGGCCACCCTCTCAAACTCAGGAACCCCACACAGCCTTCCTGAAGACACTGGAGGGTATAAATGTATCTCCAAACACCATCATATTGGGTGACTTCAACTACCCGAATATAGACTGGGAACATTACTCAAGCCCTAACTTTCTAGCCCAACGGTTCCTGGAGTTCATAAATTCAAATGCCATGGAACAGCTAGTCACTGTTCCCACGAGAGGAGAAAATATACTAGATCTCATTGTCACAAACATGGGGACAAAATGCTCCACACCGGAAGTATATCCCTCATTGGTGAGATCTGATCATAAACTAATCTCACTGGAAATCCACATCCCGCCCCCACCCCAAACAAAAAAGACCATAGTGAAGAACTTCTCTAAAGCAAACTTCACACTACTCAAGACTGGTGTGGTATCCTTCAAGGCCCCTGAGACAGAGGAAACCACAACCCAAGCTGCGGAAGCCCTTACAAATGCCTTCTATGAACACCTCCAGGACTGCATGGATCAGGCAATCCCAAATAAAACCAAGACTCTTTCCACAAAGGGCAAACGTCCAGTCTGGTGGACCCCAGCCATTAACAAACTTTACAATAAGAGGAGAAAGCTATTACATGATAGAACAAAATCCATAAAAGGGAAGTCACCCTGATCATTATTAGTAAAAAATACGAGCACTCATAAAATCAACTAAGGCCAATTTTGAGAGAAAAATTGCCATGGATTCAAAGGACAATCATAAGGCCTTTTCAGCTATGTTAGGAACCTGGGTGGAAACTCACAGATATGCTCAGAATTAGTCCAAAATGATACAAAAATCACTGAACCCACAGACATTGCCAACATACTGGCAGACAGGTTCAGTGCAAACTTCACCCCCCCCCCCCAAAGGAGAGATAACTATCCCAGCCGAGTGTAGCCTCCCGGACATCTCAAATGCGCAGGTGAAAGCTGCTCTCTCTAAAGCTAAAAACACAGCATCAATGGGACCGGATGGTGTCCCCGGCTGTGTGCTACACGAGCTAAATGAGGAATTAAACCCGCACATAAGGCAGCTGTTTAATCTCAGCCTTACCACAGGATACGTGCCCAAGGAGTGGCGTGACGGCAACTGTGGTCCCACTCCACAAAGGTGGCGCCTACGGACCCTGGTAATTACCGCCCATAAGCTTAACAAGTCTAGTCTGCAAAGCTATGGAGAGGATCATAATGGAGCTCATAAACAAAGATATAGGGGACTTGCAGACACTGGACCCGACCCAGTTTGGCTTTGTCAAGGGAAGATCATGCCTTTTGAACTTGGTCGACTTCTTCGAAATAGTCACCAAGGCCATTGATGAGGGAAAGGCAGTCCATACAGCCTACCTTGACCTTGCAAAGGCTTTCGACACAATACCCCACTCGGGTATTGTAGAAAAACTTACCAGCTTAAATGTAAACCCATATGTCACAAGATGGGTTGCAAACTGGCTTAAGGACAGAACCCACAGGGTTAGAGTTGCTGGCGCTGTGTCAGACTCCAAGCCGGTCACAAGTGGTGTCCCACAGGGCTCGGTCCTTGGCCCCTATTGTTTGGCATCTACTTCTCAGAAGTACAGGCCAACATGGGAGGACTTTGGCTGACAAAGTTTGCAGATGACTGCAAACTGGGCGCCATAGTGGAAAGTGCATCGGACATTGATATCCTTCAGAAGGGACTCACGGAAACAGATAGCTGGTGCCAGAGCCATGGCCTGAAGTTAAACGCCAAAAATGTATAGTCATACCCTTCGGGAAAAACAAGGTAACCCCAAGCTACCATATAGGTGGCAATCCACTAAGCACAGAAGAGGTTATCAGGGACCTGGGGACCCAGGTTGACAGTGGCCTTTCTTTTGACACTCACATTGCTAAAGTGGTTAGAAAGACCTTCTACATTGCCCACCTGATCATGAAGGGATTCACATCCAGATCTAGTGAGGTCATTGTTCCCCTGTACTCTTCACTTATCAGACCAATGATCGAGTACAATGCCCCATTCGGGATGTATCTCACCCGACATCTGCAGCAATTGGAGAGACCCCAAAAGTTCCTCACCAAAAGGATAAAGGGACTCCAAAATCTGTCATATGCTGCCAGATTGAAGAAACTCCAGCTCTATTCAGTCGCATACCGTCTGCTCAGAGGTGACATGTGCCTGACATACAAGGCCATGTCCAACCCGGAATTAATGGACATGCTCCACCTCAAAAAATCCAAATCCACCAAAACCACTAGAGCAAGCGACTTAAACCTTAGCACGGATATAAATAGGACGTGCTGGAGGGATAGATTTATCACTCAGAGACTCCCTATGCTGTGGAATAAAATCCCGGTCCATGTGAGGCAGAGCACCTCGCTGACTCTGTTCAAGAGAAATCTAGACCTGTGGATGGGAGATCGTAGGTTTACCCCGGGAATCATCTCTGGGTCACTGCTGGACAGAGGCACAACAAACTAATGGGCACAGTATTTTTTCATATAAGGGGTGGCGTAAGCCACAATAATTTGGGCTAGGCTTATAAATGCCTTAGGGCAGATAGCCTAGTATAAACCTATGAACCTATGAACCTATAATCCCCTTTGGGAAAAAAACATGTACCCATAAATTACCACATAGGTGGCAGAACACTAAACACCGAAAGTGTGATAAGAGACTTAGGGACACAGGTGGACAGTGGTCTCACCTTCGATAACCACATCACCACAACAGTCAGGAAATCCTTCTATGTGGCACACCTCATCACTATGGGCTTTTCATCCAGAAAAAAGGAGGTCATTGTCCCACTGTACTCATCCCTCATTAGACCAATTATAGAATACAATGACCCATTTGGTATGTACCTCTCAAGACATCTGCAACAACTGGAAAGGCCACAGAAATACCTCACTAAAAGAATCACAGGCTTAATGCAGATGCCCTACACTGACTGCCTTAAAAACAACTTCAACTATACTCTGTCTCATATCGTCTACTCCGAGGTGATCTCTGTTTAACATACAAGGCCATGTCAAACCCAGAGCTGTTGGACATGCTACACTTAAAGAAATCCCAATACCTCAGAGCCACATGCTCCAGGGATCTAAACCTTGTCATCACAATAAACAAAACATACTGGAAGGATTGGTTCCTGACCCAGAGACCCCCCCAGACTCTGGAATAGACTGCCCATACATGTCAAGCAGAGCGCATCTTTGGCCCTCTTCGAAAGGAACCTTGACGATTGGATGGGAGAAAGGAAATTCACCCTGGGGATCACATTAGTCGTCCTGCTAGACAGGGGTCCAGGGAAGTAAATAGTGTGGGAAGAAATAGTCAGGGAATTGTTATGGCTAGGCTTGTATAGGCCCTAGGGCCGATAGCCTAGTATCAACCTATGAGCTCAGCCATCTCTCTTTTCATATAGTCCAGTGAGGTACATCTCAAGTCAATCACACCAACATGGACTATGATGGAGTCATAACAGCACCTCTTGTTGAGAGGCTTGAGTGTGTGTGAGATGTGGCAGATTCTGGAACCTGACAGACAGCTGACCATGACCTTTTTCTTATCCAGAAACAGCAAAAGAGTCCCTGCATGTACAGCAACTGCACAGCCCCAAAAGTAGTAATCCAATATTAAAACAATGAGCCAACAAACTATGGCAAATTGTTTATTGACTAAGATTTCATGTCAAACATGAAATTAGTGACAGAAAATAGACCGGTATTTATGGCATATGTGGAGGAGTTCTTGATATATGATAACACACACACATCTATGTAGACAAGACTGACATTTGTATAAGGTTCCTTGACAATTGCTGGATGGTATGGAGATCTGATGAGGAATACTTAATGGAGTTCATGGGATACCTTAATGACAATAAATGGGGCATCCAATTTACAGCCAATTACAGCTCTCAACAAATCACCCATTTGGATGTTCTGATCACTACGAATGTTGACCACACCTTAGAAACAGAGGTATATAGAAAATATTCACAGTATAATTCTCTTCTCCATGCCTCCAGGTTTCGCACACCACATAGCTGCTGGAATATTCCAAAATCCCAATTCCTAAGGATGAAATGTATATGCTCACATCCGAATACCTATGAATACTAAGGACGATTTAACCACAAGATTCAGGGATAGGGGTTACAAAATGGGTAATATCCTCAGTGCTAGTAATTGGGTATCAACACTCAACAGAAAGGACCTTTTGAGTTATAAAGAGAGGAAACCAGGTAATCGATCATTGATTTGACTAGTAACCACTTATGGGAGAATCACTGATCTTTTACTGAACAGTATACAGAGGCATTAGAATATACTCCTTGCAGATGCCAACCTTTCACCCTTTTTACAAGATAGATGTTTATTTTCATTTCAGAGGGGTATGAATCTAGACTCACAGTTTAGTCATTATAAACACAGTGGTAGGACCAAATTAGATTCCACTCAAAAAAATTTGACTGGTGACTTACTTGTGGGTTGCGTCCCTTGTGGCCATTGTAGGAGTGTGATCAAATCCAAAGAATTCACCAGCAATAATACTGGGAATGTATATGACATTGGGTTCTTTGCAAATTGTGGCATAGACTGGGTTATCTACCTCGCAACATGTACCTGTTCTGCTTTTGACGTAAGCCAAATGTCTAGACCTTTAAGGTTAAGCATATCAGAACACCTTAGTGACATTAAAATCAAAAAGACCAGCAATGCTCTCTATAAACATACTATGATACACAAGAATTCTTCTTTCAGATTTATTGTGATTGACAAAATTATGGGCAACAGGATGAATAAAGCCAGATGGCATAAAATGTTGAATATTAAAGAAAGGAAATGGATCATCAAATTAGGTGGGTTATTCCCACCGGGACTTAATGAGCATTTGTGAATGACTAGACTTTTCAGATTATTAACATGTCTACTATAAAATGGAGTTACCGAAGTCATGATTTGTATAACACTGATGAAGGCTATGTTAATTTTATAGCCGAAACCAGTCTGTTTTCTGTCTCTATTTTCATGTTTGACATGAAATGTTAGTCAATAGTTTGTCATAGTTTGCTGGCTCATCTTTTTAATATTCTTTTTCTTATCCAACTGGGTGAGAGGGACATCTGTGCATCTCACAATTGAGTTGCCTATGACTAAGATGTTTGTTTTTGTGTTATGCCTTAGGAGCTTGACTGGTGAGACAATTATGTGTACTATGTTCTGTAGAGGATGTATTATGTGAAGTATGCTTGTGTTTGTGCTTTGGTGGACTCAGATGTTTAGGTATGCTTTTTGTAAGGACCTCTGTCATATGCAGGTTTATGTGTTGTTGGTTTTGTTGGTGCAGGAGATGAGGTGTGTATGATGACAACCTTAGTATCAGAGGAACTGACTGGTGAGTGAGAAATCCTGGATTTTAGGTTCTTGATATAGATGCAACTCTCACATAATTAATTTGTGTGGACTAGAAGAAGTGGCTGTTCAGTGTACATGAGGCAATTGCTACATTGCCTCAGGATGCCCATGTCGACCAGGCTGGTTAGAGAAATTGTGGGAAATTGTCCATCCATAATGCTAGGTAAGTTGATATGGTCAGAAAGTAGGGAGAGGACAGGAAGGACCAGGTAAAGTGGAGGACAGGAGAAGTAGACAAAAAATACAAAGGGCTAGTGGGTAGGATCTGTGCTGGTACCTCAGAAGCTTTGCTGTATGTATCACCTGTCAGTGAGGGACAATCACATGAACTCACCGATGGAGCACCAGCAGAGTACTAAGGGAAAATCTGCAGGCAAAAGTGTTAAGTGTCTATAACTAGCAATTGTGCCCACTGTTGCTCAGCAGTGCACAATGTGCAAACGAGGTGCTATGTAGAAAAGAAGCACAAACTGATCTAAACAAATTAACTGATAAAGTTCACAACTGAGCCCTGTTCTAGCAGCTTTCAATCAGATGAGTTCTAACTGCACACTCCTGCCACTAGGATGCAGGGGAAACCCTCTCCTACAAAAGATGGCCTGGTTTAGTGTTCAAGTTATACAAACAGAACTAGATTCAGCAAGTCTGAATCTATTCTATGTTACAGTACACAATATGCAACAATTTCAGAAAAAAATAGTTTAAATAAGCACTGATATGGTAAAAATGCAGTTCAAAAGTGCAATATACAGTGAAAAATTCTACTTAAGTTTTGCAGAGATCAACAGATGGCTTGGTTTTACTGATGTGGCAAACAAGAGCAGACTGATTTAAACAAATTAACCAATACAATGCTCAAAACTGAGCTCTGTTCCAACAACTTTCAATCAGGCAAGTTCTAACTGCATACTCCTCCCACTAGGGTGCAGGGGAACCCTCTACAACAAAAGATGCCATGGTTTAGTGCTCAGGTTACACAGACAGAGATAGATTCATCAGGTCTGAATCAAGTCTATGGTACAGCAAACAAAGTGCACCGATTTCAGAAAAAAAATACAGTTCAAATAAGCAGGCATAATAAGCCTTCAACCAGCAATTCCCAGCTCAGAAGGGCAGAAACTACCCTCTCCTCCCACAAGAGTGTAGACCACAAACCTTCTTAATGTAAAACAACTGGTCTGAAGTCCAAGGGCTTAATCCAGAAGTATGGCACTTTTAGAATAACATACACGCTAAGCCTTCAACACACAATCCTAAACTTAGAAGGATGTAAGCTACCGCTCCTGCCACAAGAGTGTAGACCACAAACCTTCTTAATGTATAACAACTGGCATGAAGCCCAAGTGTTTAAACTAAAACCAAGAGGCTTAGAATAACAGTTACAATTTAATCGGGCTAACAAGCAGTAATAAATGCAGCAGAATAAATGCAACTGAACACTCTAGCCCAAAAGTTCCTGGAATTCATAAACTCAAATGCCATGGAACAACTAGTCACCATCCCCACAAGAGGAGAAAACACACTTGATCTCATCATCACGAACATGGGAGCACAATGTTCAACATCGGAAGTATACCCCTCACTGGTGAGATCAGATCACAAACTAATCTCACTGGAGGTCCTTATCCCACCCCCACCCGAAATAAAAAAGACCACAGTAAAGAACTTCTCGAAAGCCAACGTCACACTGCTTAAGACTAGTGTGGTCTCCTTTAAGGCCCCCAAGCCAGCGGTAAACATTACTCAAACCGCTGAATCACTTACAAATGCCTTCTACCAGCACCTGCAGGGCTGCATGGATCAGGCAATCCCAAGCAAAACAAAGACTCTTTGTACCAAAGGCAAGCGTCCAGTCTGGTGGACCCCAGCCATAAACAAACTCTACAACAAAAGGAGAAAGCTACTACAAGATAGAGCAAAATCCTTAAAAGGTAAGACACCGCTGATCACTATAAGTAAAAAGCTAAGAGCTCTCATAAAATCATCCAAAGCTAATTTTGAGAGAAAAATAGCTAAGGACTCTAAAGACAACCATAAGGCATTCTTTAGCTATGTCAGAAACCTAGGAGGAAACTCCCAGATATGCTCAGAATTAGTCCAAAATGATGTGAAGATTACTGATCCTACAGACATTGCCAACATACTGGCTGACCGGTTCAGTGCAAACTTCTCTCCCCCCCCCAAAAGGAGAGATATCTATACCAAATTATTGTAGCCCCCCAAACATCTCTAACGCCCAGGTGAGAACTGCTCTCTCCAAGGCAAAGAACACAGCATCCATGGGACCTGATGGTGTCCCCGGCTGTGTGCTCCACGAACTCAACGAGGAATTAAACCCACAGTTAGGACAGCTGTTTAATCTTAGTCTCACCTCCGGATACATACCCAGGGAGTGGCGCACAGCGACTGTGGTCCCACTTCACAAAGGCGGTGCCTCCACTGACCCTGGAAATTACCGTCCCATTAGCTTGACAAGCCTTATCTGCAAAGCCATGGAGAGGATCATAATGGATCTCATAAATAAAGACATAGGGAATTTGCAGACTTTGGATCCAACCCAGTTTGGCTTTGTCAAAGGCAGATCATGCCTTTTAAACTTGGTTGACTTTTTCGAAACAGTCACCAAGGCCATTGACGAGGGAAAGGCAGTCCATACAGCCTACCTAGACCTGGCGAAGGCTTTCGATACAATACCCCACTCGGGTATCATTGAAAAACTCATCAACTTAAATGTAAACCCATACATTACAAGATGGGTTGCAAACTGGCTGAGTGATAGAACCCACAGGGTCAGAGTTGCTGGCGCCATGTCAGACTCAAAGCCTGTCACAAGTGGTGTCCCACAGGGCTCAGTCCTGGGCCCACTCTTGTTTGGCATCTACTTTTCTGAAGTGCAAGCAAACACATGAGGGTTATGGCTGACAAAGTTTGCAGATGACTGCAAACTGGGCGCCGTAGTCGAAAACACATCTGACACAGATATCCTTCAGAAGGGTCTCACAGAAACGGATAACTGGTGCCAGAGCCATGGCCTAAAGTTAAATGCCAAGAAATGCATAGTCATACCCTTCGGGAAAAACAAGGTTACCCCTAGCTACCATATAGGTGGCAATCCACTGATCACAGAAAAAGTTATCAGGGACCTGGGGACCCAGGTTGACAGTAGCCTTTCATTCGACACTCATATTGCTAAAGTAGTTAGGAAGACCTTCTACATTGCCCACCTTATCATGAAGGGATTCACATCTAGATCAAGGGAGGTCATAGTCTCCCTATACTCATCACTCATCAGACCAATGATTGAGTACAATGCCCCATTTCGGAATGTATCTGACCCGACACTTGCAGCAGCTGGAGAGGCCACAAAAGTTCCTCACCAAAAGGATAAAGGATCTCAAAAATCTGTCTTATGCTGCCCGACTGAAAGAACTCCAGCTATATTCAGTTGCTTACCGCTTGCTCAGAGGTGACCTGTGCCTGACATACAAGGCCATGTCAAACCCAGATTTGATGAACATGCTTCATCTCAAAAAATCTAGATCCCTCAGAGCCACAAGGGCGGGAGACTTAAACCTTGACACGGTTATTAATAGGACGGGCTGGAGGGATAGATTCATCACCCAAACACTGGCTATGCTGTGGAACAAAATCCCGGTATATGTGAGGCAGAGCACCTCGCTGGCCTTGTTCAAGAGGAATCTTGACCAATGGATGGGAGATCGCAGATACACCCCAGGGGTTACCTCAGTGTCACTGCTCGACAGAGGCACAGCAAAATAATGGGCATAGTTTCTCCAAACTAAAGGGGTGGCGTAAGCCACAAAACTATGGGCTAGGCTTGTAAATGCCCTCGGGCAGATAGCCTAGTATGAACCTATGAACTTTTAAGAACAAGCAGCAAAAGCAAAATAAAGTAGGAAGAAACACAAATACAGTAAAGTGCTTTTTTTTGGGGGGGGGGGGGGGGTAAACAGAAGATAATTCAAGGATGAGAAATGAAGGGGTTGGGCCTTCCCAAAACTGTACTCGGTAGAAGGAGCTGATAAGATGGGACTGGGAGGAGTGTCCAAAATCAGATTTATAGTAGAGGCAGGCAACTCAAAAGCCACCAAGTAGAACAAAGAACACAACAACAATTGGGCAGGTGGGAGGGAAAATAAAATGCAAACCAAGATCAGCAATATTCAGGCAGAGTACAGCAAGCAGGCCAAACACTTCAGCTAAATTGAGATATTTCTAACTAAAACAGGGATGCTGTTTTTCAGCTCTTCTCACTAATTAATTGATGTTAGTCACTGTTTGCAAAGGAATTCTTTGCTAACTTTTTAACTGACCCTAGCCAAGACCTCTTAAAACAAATGTAATGCAAGAATAAGAATACAAAATATAAGTGACCAAACCTTAAATGAAAAGCTTCAATTCAAAATGAAATCCAGCCAGAGATCAGCAACATTCAGGCGGAGTACAGCAATCAGGCAAAACACTTCAACTAAATGGAGATATCTCTAACTAAAAGAGGAATGCTGTTTCTCAGCTCCTCCCACTAATTAACTGATGTTATTCACTGTTTTCAAATGATATCTTTGCTAACTTTTCTAACTGACCCTAGCCAAGACCTCTTAAAACTCCAACAGAACAGAAAACTTAAAAACAAAACAAATATAATACAAGAATTACATGTTCAATACCACCAATTCAATAGATTGTGTAACTGTGACAATAAAGAGAACCTTGGAACAAATGGCATTGGTGGTTTACACTCCAAGTGCTGATGATCTAGAGGAATTTATGCATTTCTTCCATGAAACACAGAAGGGAAGAATAATAGTGGCTAGGGACTTAAATTTACCAGAAACACACTGGAATAATATTGTTTAAACAACATCTGTATGGAAATCATTCACAATGTATGTACAGTTGTGGAAAATTTTACCATAATGGTAGATGCTGTACTCTTCACTGTTGCAGTATTTATAACATTAGGAATCCCTTGCCTTGGGCAACCTGATGTCCAGCCAGTATACCAAAGCCTTAGGTTGCTTTAAGGTATGCCATACATCTCACACATGCTCCTCGTAAAGCATAGGGCATAAAAGTAATGTCCAGAGGTACCATCCTTAGAACTGAAAGTTCCAGTAGGAACACCAGTCCAAGAAAAAACAAGCAGTAACCAGTACATCTAGAAAAGAAATGGACCAGGGGGAGGAGGGAGGGAGGGAGTGCATAGTGCAACCCTGAAGAAAAGGACATCTACCATTATGGTAAGATTACACAACTGTACCATGTCCTTCCATTTCACTGCTGCAGTATTCATAAAATTAAGGAGAGTACCAAAGCTCAAGAAGAAACTTGGAAGGACCAGCAGAGGTTTCTAGGAAGCCATGAAGGATGGTCCTAGCAAAACCAGCTCAAGCTCTGGAAATTCCATCCAACTTGTAATACTTGGTAAACGTATGCACAGAAGTCCAACTAGCTGCCTCAAGAATAGTGTTAGTATCCACACCCTTGAAAAAAGCACCAGACGACACCACAGCTCAAGTAGAATGGGCCTTTACAGAAAAAGGCTCTTACCATGAAAAGAATAACAAAAAGAAATAGCTTTTCAAATCCAAGAAGAAATTGTCTGCTTGGATACAGATATACCTAAGGACTTGGGATGAAAGGAAACAAAGAGGTGATCAGATTTCCTAATAATCTTATCCAAATAAAATATGAGCTGTCTATGCACATCCAACATGTGCAGCACCTTCTCACTGGCACATTGCAGAGAAGATAAAAGTGGGCAAATGAATAGACTGATTAAGGGACAACTCATTCACCACCCTGGGTATAAAAGGAGGATTAGTATGCAAGGACACCCTGTCCTTATGAAACACCAAAAAAGGAGGACAAGCCATAAGGGCTTGAAGCTCAGACGCTCATCTGGCAGAAGCAAGGGCTAACAGGAAAACAGTCTACCAAGAGCAGTGTTGCAAGGAAGTTGAAGCTGCAGGATCAAAAGGAGCCAGAGTCAGTTTCTCCAAAACAAAATGAAGATCACAGGGAGGAGGAACAGTTTTCCTGGGAGGCCTAATATAAAGGACACATTTAAGGAATTGTTTAGCTTCAAAACTTAGAAGCTAAAGGAGGAGAAGATAAATGCAGTCAAGCAGAGAAAGCTGATAAGTGGGCCTTAACAAAAGAATAAGCCAACCCAGCACTGAACAATTCACACAGGTAAGAGAGAGAACCAAAGGAACATCCCCATAAAGTGGATCCAGGTTACAAGAAAGACACCAAACAGAAAAACCTATTCCATTTGGATAAATAGGGTTTCTTAGCCTCCTGCAGGACCCTAAGCAAGTCCTCAGAAAAATAGTATCTACGTGGAATCAAAATGTTATCACTCAGAGTCAGCTGAAAAGTGGACAGGTGGACATGGATGACAGATCCCTTGTCTTGTGTGAGTAGGTCCACCTTGTGAGGTAACTTGTGACGACTGCCCTTGGTTAAATGCAGAAGAGGAGGGAACCAGTGCTGTCTCAGCCAAACATGAGTCACAAACACAATTTTGGAGGTGTTCTGTTGAATTTTGAGCTCGGAATGAGGGGAAGGGGAGTGAAAGCACAAAGAAACATCTCCCTCCAAGAAAAAGAGAGGGTGTCCACCTTCCACACCAGAGGACTTGGGATTCTGGCACAAAATAGATGAAGATGTCTGTTCAGAGGGGAGGCAAACAGATCTATTTGAGGAGTACCCTACTTGTGGACAATGTCCAGAGACACATCCCTGTGAAACATCCATTCATGGGATTGAGTTAAGGACCTGCTGAAAGTGTTGGTGACAATGTTTTGACCTGAGGGAATGCAAACTGTCAGAAGAGTCACTTGATAGTGGACAGCAAAATCCCATACCAGGCGTGCAAACTGGAAAACAAGATAAGATCTTGTCATCCCCCCTCCCCCATCTGTTTACATACCACATCACTGTGGTTTTGTCTGTAAACACCTTGAGAGGCCCAGAGGAAAAAAAGAGGATGAAAAGCCTGAACAGCCAGAAGAGCCAGCAGAAGAGCTCTCATCTCTTTGACATTGATGTGCTACTTCCGTTGAACAGAGGACCAGACCCCTGCACCATTAGGGAGCCAAAAGCTGCTCCCCATCACACATCTGAAGTGTCTGTGAACAGCTTCTGAGGGGGAAGAGGGGCTGAAAAGGGAGCCCTGGATTTAAGGACAACTGCTGGATCCACCAGTGGAGTTCCTTCTTGAGATAAGGTAAAAGAGGAAGTACAAATTGACTTCAGGAGCAACTGAAACTTCCTCATGTGAAGTTTGGCAAGAGAGAGACAGTGGATACAAAAAGTTTACACACCCCTGTTAAAATGCCAGGTTTTTGTGATATAAAAAAATGAGACCACAATAAATAATTTCAAAACTTGCCCCACCTTTAATGTGACCTATAACCTGTACAATTCAATTGAAAAACAAATATGTTAGGAGAAAAAAATATAAAAAAATAAACAATGTACAATAAATTGGATGCATAAGTGTGGACACCCTTAAACTAATACTTTGTTGAACCACTTTTGATTTAATTACAGTACTCATCTTATTGGGTAGGAGTCTATCAGCATGGCACATCTTGATTTGGCAATATTTGCTCACTCTTCCTTGCAAAAGCACCCCAAATCTGTCAGATCGTGAGGGGACCTCTTGTGCACAGCCTTCTTCAGGTCGCCCCACAGGTTTTCTATTGGGTTTAGGTCTGGGCTCTGGCTGGGTCATTCCAAAACTTTAATTTTCATCTGGTGAGTCATCATTTTGTTGATTTGGATGTATGCTTGGGTCATTGTCATGTTGAAAGGTGAAATTCCTCATCTTCAGCTTTCTAGCAGACACCTGAAGGTTTTTGGGCCAAAAGTGACTGGTATTTGGAACTGTTCATAATTCCCTCCACCTTTACTAAAGTCCCAGTTCCAGCTGAAGAAAAGCAACCCCAAAGCATGATACTGCCACCACCATGCTTCACCATAGGGATGGTGTTCTTTTGGAGATTCAAAGTGTTGTTTTTGTGCCAAATGTATCTTTTGGAATTGTGGCCAAAAAGTTCAACCTTGGTCTCATCAGACCATAACACATTTTCCCACATGCTTTTGGGAGACGATGCATTGTTTTGCAAATTTTAGCCAGGCCTGGATGTATTTCTGTGTAAGAAAAGTCTTCCATTTTGCAACCCTACCCCATAGACCAGACAAATGGAGAATACGTGAGATTGTTGTCACATGTAGTACACAACCAGTACTTTCCAGAAATGCCTGCAGCTCCTTCAGTGTTGCTGTAGGTTTCTTGGCAGCCTCCCTGACCAGTTTTCGTCTTGTCTTTTCAGCTCAGGTGGTGTAGTGGTATGTTCTCTGACTTCAGTGTATATGGTCCTGGGTTCAAAACTGGCAATGCTAATCATTACAGGGATGTAAATATTGTGGGAAGAAATATCCAGGGAATTGTTATGGCTAGGCTTGTATAGGCCCTAGCCTAGTACCAACCTATGAACCTAATTTTGGAGGGACATCCAGCTCTTTGCAACGTCACTGCTGTCACATATTTTCTCCACTTTTTGATGACTTTCACTGTGTTCCATGGTATATCTAATGCTGTGGACAATTTTTTGCACCCTTCTCCTGACTGATACCTTTCAACAATGAGATCCCTTTGATGCTTTGTAAGCTCTCTGTGAACCATGGCTTTTGCTGTAGCAGACAACTAAGTAAATGTCAGGAAAATCCTACTAGGACAATTGAACTTTATTTGGCGTTAATCAGAGTCTCTATAACTGATGGAAGGTGTGTACCCAAGAAGACTGAATGCTGTAATTAAATCAAAAGGTGCTTCAACGAAGTATTAGTTTAAGTGTGTGCACACTTATGCAACCAGCTTATCCTACATTTTTTACTTTTTATATTTTTTCCCCTAACAGATTTGTTTTTCAATTGAATTGTACAGGTTATAGGTCACATTAAAGGTGGGAAAAGTTTTGAAATGATTTATCGTGGTCTCATTTTTTATATATCACAAAAGTCGGGCATTTTAACAGGGGTATGTAAACGTTTTATATCCACTGTAGGGATGGTGGATGCCATGAAGCCCAGAGTTCTTAAACTCCCTGGCTGTAATGGAAGCCAGAGGAAGAAGAGTTTGAAAGAAGGAGATGAGGGTAAAGGCCTTGGGAGGAGGCAGGGATGCCAACAAAGGCACTGTCTGAATCCTGTAACCCAGAAAAACATGGTCCTGAGAAGGAGTCAGAGAAGACTTTCTGAAGTTTATTGTAAACCCCAGGTTCTGAAGAAGAGAGAGAGCAAAATGGTGATTTTGCAATGGGATTTCTGGAGAGGATGCCTTAAACAGCAGTTTGTCCAAGTAGGAAAATACTTGGATCCCCTGAAGCCTGCAAAAAGCATTCACAGGAGTGAGGCACTTGGTGAATACCCTTGAGGCAGTAGAAAGGCCAAAGGGCAAAGCAGAGAACTGAAAACATCAGGAAGCAACAGAGAAATTCAAAGGCTTCCTGAAAAGGAGATGGATCAGAATATGCAGGTAAACATACTTGACATCTGGAGATACCATATAAGCCTGAGGAAGCAAAAGCGGGAACAAAGACTGAAGGGACAACATCCAAAAAGTGGGCACCTTCAGACAAGTGTTTAGATGAGAGAGGTCTAGAATTGGTCTCCAAGTACCCTTTTTTCTGGGTACTAGAAACATCCTGGAGTAAAAAATCCTCACCCACTTTGGGACACAGGCACCTCTTGAATAGTACCTTGAGTCAAAAGTTCCCAAAGCACCTCTGGGAAAAAGGAGAGTTGTTCCCAAGGGGGCTGAGGAATACCCATAAAAGAGGGAAGGAATTTCCACATCATAAATACCTTGGTGAATAATGGACAGAACCCAGGAGTCCTGAGTAATCTGTAGCCAAACAGGAAAAGAGAGAGAGAGAGAGAGAGAGAGAGAGAGATGAAGAGAAAGAGGAAAGTGGCTGGGAAGAATAGGATAGTCAGCACCTGGTTTATCTGGAAAGAAAGACTTCTGAGGCCCTGAAGTCTGAGTAGCCTTAGCAGGAGGAGCCTGCTTGCCACCCTTTTTTCCCTTAGGAGGAGGGCGACATTGCCTGCAAACAAAGGCTGGCTTATTGGGGTACTTTCTCGGAAATTTAGGAACAGGAAAAACAAATACATGTTTGAGTTCCTGTAAAGCCTTCTCCTTATCCTGAAGGGACTTAAACAAATTAGCAGCAGCTTCACCAAACAAGTGTTTATTTTCAAGAGGGGTATCCATCAACTTGGCCTTGATATCATCAGGCAAAGATTGAAGATGAAGCCAAGAATACCTCCTCATCACGGACTCAAAATTAGCAGCCGTAGAAGGAGGATCTGCTGCATCATAACTACACTTGATGGAATGACAGGCCACGTGAGAGGAAGTCCTTAAAAGGGAAAGAGAAGTTTTACCTTCAGTCTGTAAGATCAGGTATAACCTGACAAGCTTGGGAGAGGAGAGCCAACACATACCTGGACATATGGGTCTGATAATTAATAGTCCTAAAAGCCAAGGTAGCTGAGATATAAACCTTCTTACCTAGCTTTTCCATGCTTCTACTGTCTTTATCAGAGGGCAGAAACTTGGGCAAAGGAAGTAAATGAGAGGGCTTGTCAGAGGCTATAGACACCAAAGAGGGGCCAGCAGCAGGATACTTGTACAAAAATTTACAGTCCTCTGGCACCCTATAAAATCAGCTTTCTTTGGAGCAAGACTCTGAGAATCAGGAGCTTTGCAGGCATTGGAAAACGCATCCAACAAAGCAGCCAAAACAGGAGGAACAGCAAAAGGTTTAGGAGATTCTATCTGCAGCAACTCATAGTACCTGTTATGAATCTCAGATACCTTAGCACAATCCCATTTAAAGAACTCTGTCATTCTGGAGATTGTGTTCCCAAAAGAAATCTTTTCAAAGGGTGTATCAGGATTGGCAGATTCCTCTTCCTCTGAACCACAGTCCAAAGGAGAAGGAATTTGAGAAGAGTAAACAATGGATTCCTTATCAGAATCCAACTACTCCTCAGAGGTATCCTGTTTCCTGGGTTTTTTAAGGGAAACAGAGGAGCAAGGAGGAGCTGGAACAGAAACACCCTGAGGAGGTTTCAATGCCATCAAAGCACTAAACAAACCCTGAGCGAAGGCCTAACACTCACTCTGTGGATCCTTAGGGGCAAGAGAAACCTGTTTAGTTTTTTTGTTTGTGTTTTCAATCGGATGTCTGCCTTATAAAACTTGAAAGGCTGTGACCCAGGAAGGCATTCAATAAATAGTAGTAGCAATGACTTCTCTGACTAAAATCTGAAGAACCTCCCTAGGACCTTGGAAATGATCAACTGTGATTCCCCTGAATGTCCAAAATGAACATCTACAAAGCCCCCTTAGACATGCTTAAAGTTGGATCCCCACTGGCCTCCAACCTGGTTGTGGGAGAGGAATCCAACAACAAAGCCAGGCAAATCTCTGGGCATTCACTAACCTTAGGAAAAATGTCCTGTGGAAGCTGAATAGTGGAAGATTCCTGTCTAGGCTTCTTGGCCTTCTTCTTCCCCCCGATGGATGTCCTCGGGCCAGGATGTTCCCTCCATTGTATCTTTTGTGAGAAGTTTAAGTCATTGATTCTCAGGGTACAGAATCAAAAAAGAAGGTCTACAATGCAAAGTTTTAGGTACAAAAGCCTGACAGATGGAACAGGATGTATGGTCATGTGAGGCACCAAGGCAAAACAGACACTGTTCATGCTAGTCTTTATGGAGAATCTGTCTCCCACACTGACATTTACCCTTCTAGGATAACATGAAACACCACAAGCAACAAAAAGAAAAGTAAAAAAGGAACCCTAATGGGGCACTTATCTGCAATGGTGTTATGAAGCCAGCAACGGAGCATAGGCATTCAGACCAACGATCAAGAGCTGGCAGTTGGACTGGCGGCAAAGAAGTTCAAAGGATGGTACATGCAGACATCCATACCTCTCAACCGTGCCGAATTCCTCAGTATTTTCCATTTTTGGGGCAAAATAATAGGGTGCCATGAATTTCTGGGTGTCCCCTTCAAATCCCGATTTTGTTTTCATAATAAAAATGTTTAAAACACACATGGGTATATGAATATATGTGTGCTTGTGCATGTGTATTAGATGAAAGAAAACATCTCTTATCCGAAAACTTCAAAACATTTGCCATGTTTTCCATTTTCTTCTGTAGACTGCACTTTTCACAGTGGGGAACATCCTGCGAAAACACAGAAGGGTGGTAACTTTGTTTGGCAAAATAAAGAATGGAAGGGTAGTTAACTAAAGCTACACCCACCAAGGATGAGACTCAAGTGCCTGCAGAGCACTGATGTACTGAATGGAATGAACGGAGCTTAGAGAGTTAACTGAATTACGTTCAAACTTGCAACCCAGTCTGCTCTATATCTTTAAGATGCCCCCGATTTGCTTCAGCTTTAGAATTTTCTTCTGTCTTGCAACTGCATAAACCATGGAAACACCAAGAAATCTTGCATTCACTAAACAGAGACAAATCTATTTAGATTCCATCCATCCTCAACCCTTTTTCCCATTTTGCACATGGGTCATGGTGTCACTTCAGCAGTAACAATCATCTCGAGACAAAATGCATAATACAAATTACATTTCTGTAACTTTTCCCATTAAGTAAATGTATATAGAAAATAAATAAAAAGTGTTCCTGATGTGTGGGGTTATTGTCCCTGACTGTTGAAGTAAAAGTATGAGAGCTATGAATGGTAGCTAACTGATGGTACACCCGTTGAGGAGAGTTGGGTGGAAAGAGAGGCGAGACTTGAGTGCCTGGAGAGCGCTGATGTACTGAATGGCGCCAACGGAACTTAGAGAGAGAGAGAGACTTAACTGAAACTTACATTCAAATTTGCTCTAAAGCTTTAAGGTGTCCATGTCCCCAATTTGATTCAGGTTCAGAATTTCTTTCTGTCCTCCTCCTGCCACTTTTAAGACAGAAAGATTCAGAGATAACTCACTGTGCAAGTGTTCTACACCCGGTTACAGTTTTGTACTTCATTCTGAGTCAAAATGAAGGACAAAACTGTAATTGGGAATAGAACACTTCCACAGTTGACCTGAATTACGCATTATGCTACCAAAAGGTGGAGATTGAAGTCTCAGACTCCCACAAGTCTATGCAAACTACCCGTAGCTCAGGAAGAGATGCCCGTTTTCAAATTGAATTGGTTTGTGGTTTAGTTTCCAAACAAGTGTGGATATCTTGAACCAAGTTGTAGATGAACATTTTCAAAGGGAGTGGGTGTTGTTATCTTAAGACATATATTTCACTTGTATTGCATATGGAGTGGAGCGGTCATATTTTTTGCGAGCGAGAAGATATTTGTTTTAACAATAGTAAAGAAATGATGATATGAAAATAATGATGTTGCTAAGTATTTGTCTCTAGTTTTCTGCTCAGTACTTTTCTGAGAGTATCTGTTGGGAGTCAGAAACTGGGCTGACATAAGTTCAAACATAGATATAAACATTTACAGGGCTGCATGTAATTTAAATGTAAAAATGTATTAAAAGTGTTTTTGCCTTACTACTTGTTCTGGTTGGAAATTCACTTTTCTGAAGGAACTGTCCCTTTGCTTTCAATGGTTTCCTTATGCAATCTTTGGTAAGGGTTGTGTTTGTGATATGTTTTATAGATTTACAGGTTAATAGGCACACTGATCAAGAGACCATTAAGGAGCCTTGTCCCAGTTGTCATGCATTCCCAATTGTTCAAAAATAAAAACACTAGAAACTAATGTCTCCACATTTAATGCAACAAGTGGTGGGTAACCATGCTTTCAGTCAAATCAGTTCTCTCTCTCTCTCTCATCTTACAAGAATAATCTGCTTCCTTTGCAGTTAGCTCATGGTAACTGTTTACTGTCCTTACTGATGTTTGCTGCTTTTTATTTCCCTTAATGCTGTTTGTTGTATGCCTACTTGGATTGTTTTGTGCCTGGTTTAAAGCTACAAGCCTGCATCACTCTTTATCGCCTAGCCTGTTATTAAACCCTGATGTGTACCTGAAAACAGGCATATGTGTATTTTGTGTATACTTATTTTTAACCTAAAGGTAACCATGAGAAAATGGCAGCTCCAGCAGATAAATCCAGGATCAGCCATTAAATATAACTGACCAAAAGTGGATTTACTGTTCATCTGTCTATTTTACTGTTTTATTCAACATTAACTTTTAGTTTTGGAATGTTCAGCTTGTGGTTCTAGGAGATTTTTTTTTTGTAATCTAAAAGTAAACAATGACTAGCATGGCACTGTATGCCTTATGCCTGATTCAGTTTTATTTGTGCAGAATAGAGAACTAAAGCAAATGCTAGATGACCACTGGAGTCCTGGTATCACACACAGACCGTATACTGACAAAATCAAATGACAAAGCTTACCAATGGCCCCGATGAATCCAACACATATCCAATAATCATATATATAAAAATATTAGTCACAGAACAAGCAAGCACATAAAAAGCAAATATTTTAAAATGTAAACTAGAAGTTGATTCGATGAAGTCCATTTGGTGAAAGAGAGAACTTATCACACCATACTGAAGTTTTCTGATTTTTTTTTTGTGGTCTTAAGTCACTTTTTTTTAACATTTTTTTAACTTATTTTTTAGGCAAGCAGAGACTTGGTGTTTAATATTTACAGCCACTGTGCTACCATTTATAATTGTATATATAATGGAATGGATTTAATTGAGCATTGCTTTATCAATTAGCAGGGGTAAGTTTATTCAGAAACAGGTTTCTGTGTGCAAGGTAAGACTCTGTTACATGTAAGAGTCACTTTGCAATAGAAACATGTGGTTTGTTTTCATAGGTGTTTATTAGGCCAAGAACCACAAGGGCCTTGTTAAGCCTAACATTGCATCCCAAATCTTTGACAAATTCTGATACCCTTGATAAGTGTAAGCAGGGGCTTGGGAGATGAAACATTTACAAGCTAGGGCCTGGGAGATGAAAGGTGTGTGCATGTTTCAGTGTGCTGCGCTTACTTTAAAATGGTATCCTTGTTAGTGTTTTATGTAAGGCTGCAAGATGCATTTTTTTATATTATCAACAGACAGATCAAAGAGAGGGATTGATAATCTGCATTATACATATTTCACTACATAAAGTTATTGTTACTGTGAAGTAAGGTGAATAAGTCCTTTCCTCCACTGCAGTGTGATCTAAGAGTTAGTATAATATAATATGGCTTGGGGTCTAGAGGGGGGGATCTGTCGTCCCCTTAAAAAATAAAACATAAGGTAAAAAGTGATTTCTTTTAGTTTTTAATGGGTTTGTTATTTGATGTGGCAGCCACAGTTAATTTTATTGTATTTTAGTTTTGCACAAGTTCAAATATTAATATAAATAAAACACTATTGTTCTTCTGCTTAGTTTGTGTTTCATGATCATATTTCGGTTGTCTGTTCTTCAGTTTGCATTTAAAGGTCAGTATCCCACAATTCCACTGGAGTGGGAGGGGTTAATTATGTATGCACATCTTATGTTAATCAACATACAGACTTGTATCTATTTTTCATGGGCCTTTGTCCAGATTTTGATGTTTCCAGGTTGAGAGGTATGCAGACATCCCCTTTATGTCCTATGCTATGGGAGGAGCATACATGTGATGTACAGTGTACCTTAACTCATTAAATCTGAGTATCATCACATGGCGCCTCTTTGCTTAAACTGAGTGCTCTCTGAGGTGCTAGGTAGTGAATGCCATTAAACCAAAGTGCCTTCCACAAGCTCGAATAACTTTGCACTTATATTTTAGCTCCATTGTTAAAAATTAAGTTGAAAAAGTACATGAAATTTGTCAGTTACCCTCTCAACTTATTTTTCAGTGTGGAGTTGCCAGATGGTCATATTTTAATTTTTTGAGAAAATCGGCTTGCCGTGAACCTTGTTGCAATCGCAGCAAACCAATTCTGTATCCAGGATATAACTAACTCACCTTCTAAAGCGTAAAGGGAGAGCGTCAAAGATGCAGCTTCCAGAACACTTATTTTTTTTCTTGCCAATGCATACTTTTAGTATGCAGTGGACCCGTGTCACTGAAACTTCAATTCTCTCTCTATTTACTGTGAAATTTCAGTTTTTTTTTTTTATCCTGCTCTCGTCTGGCCAGTTAACACAACCCACATTGTGATGTCATCATGCACACCCCTTTCCCCACCCGCAGTTCCATAACTATGAACCTAGATCACCTCTCCCAGGAAGGTTTTCATTCCCTGGGGAAAAAAGCACAACTTAATTGGTTCTGATCACTTCAAACCCTCGTGTTCATCTGCCATACTAAATTTTTGTTGTGGCAAGTTAAAAGCTCTGTTGTGTACCATTACTATAACTATCCTTAATTCAAAAGCAAGGGAAGAGCAATTAGTGCAAAATGCCATTGTGCCAGATAAAATGTCATTTCAGTAATCTATACTTTTTATCTGCATCGATCACTTCAGCACTTCATATGAGCTTCATTCAGTAAACATCTTTGTTCAAGACCAAGGATTACCCAATTTGAGGGGGTATTTTAGAGCAACACAGTTAAGGCTCTTATAAATAGCACAAGCAGAAAACTATCATTCAAAGTGGAAAGGAATGATGATGATACAGTGGAAGTTCAAGAAATAAGGAGAGATTGGGATTTTGGATGCAGAATAATGAAAATCATACAGAGTGTTATATTCACAAAATAGCTAGGAGTATAAGAACTAAACCAGCATGAGAATAGAGATTCTGCCGATAGGGATGACTGTGGTTACGGATACAGATAACAGGCAAGAGGGGGCTGGAATTTATTGGAGAAAACGGTCAAGGGAGCCAAGGTATTGGAAGCAAATAACTAGAAAGCGAAAGGTAACAGAATGGGAAGAGGCCAAGAATATATTTGGACTGCAGGTTAAAGATTGCCTTCATTATCAAGGCTTAATATCAGAGTATAGGCAAAGAGAAATAAATAGGGGTGCCCTAAATGAAAGACCAGCACTGGTAGAGTTTTTAATAGAATGTAGAACAGAAGCTGCCATTAAAAAGGAATAATTAGTAGAGCATATAAAATATTGCATGATAATTATAAGAATCAATCTGAGGAGCTTAGAAAGGATTGGGAAGAGAGATTGGATAAGCACTTCATAAAGAAACAATGGAGGGATATATGTACATCTCCAAAATATGCAACAAAGTCTAGAAGATTTATCTTTTCCTAGAAGTGTTTACATAGGCATTTTTATAACTCAAGTAGACTCTAAAGAATTTTTCCTCAGGTGGATAGCAAATGTTGGAGGTGTGACGGGCAAGAAAGAGGTGGCTGGGAACATATTTTTTGGGAGTGTAATGAGCTGGCAGACTTTAGGGATTCCCTGCAGACCACTCTGTTGGGGATGCTGGGTGAGTGGACTGGATTTACTGGGGAGATTATTTTTTTGAGGTTTGATACAGAACAGGAACTGCCTAGACATAGTAAAGCCTTGTGGAGTCTAATCATGGTGGTTGCCAAAAAAGCAATTACTAGAAAATGGAAACCAAAGTCTAGACCAACTTTACTAGAAGCAGTGAATATAGTAACAGAGATAAAACAACTGGAATTGGGATCTTTAAAAAGGGGACAGAGCAAGTTTCATAGGAAAAAATGTGAATTGTCGGAACAATATATGCACAGAAGGAACAAGGTTTAACGGGCAGAATTTGAATAGCCATATAATGCTCAACTGATAATGAATAGATAAGTGTTGTATAATGTTTGCAGCTGTTTCAGTGGTGTCTGTGATGTATAATGTTTGTAACTAAAGTTGTGTAAATGTTTGTTTTTCATTTATATAAATGTAAGATTGACTATGTCATATGTGATAATTTCATAAAGATGTTTATTGGGGAAAAAAGCTTAATGAGGACTAGTAAAAGGATTTCGCTTCTTCTGTAAACTTGCATTTGCTACAGAAAACTAACCTATGGCATTATTGTCTGTAACCTTCAATAATTTATCCAGAGATCAGAAAAAGTTGCAAGGGGCAAGGCAAAATGTGGGACATTCTTTGGAATCAGGACAATTTTTGATGCTTAATAACTCAAAGCTGATACTGTATTTGTGGTGCTAGATGTTTCTTCAGCTTGACACAGTAAAAGAATGCTTACTAAAAATGTAACCATTCCTCTGTGTTTTAACTGTAATGTATTTTTGGGGAGTGGTGGTGAGTAACTGTCATTTAAAAGTGAGTCCTTTACCCAATGTTTGGAAAATATCACTTTCTGTTACCTACTGCTATTTTGCTGCTGAAATAGCTCATTTCATCTGGGTGCAGTTCAATTGTAAATTGAGGTAGGGAGAAAAAAACATTTTCACCAGAAACTGTATCAAGTGCTTTGTCACAGTTAGTATGGCACCAGCGGCCTTTTTACATTGCATTACGGCTTCATAATGGAAAGCAGATACTGCATTAGTGGTTAAGGTAGAAATGCTGAAGTGTTAGATGTTGAACTGCATCCCAGGTAAAAGAAAAAAGAAAAAAGTTTTGAGCTTGTCACAGCAACAGCAGATTGCTACAAATGTAACAAGTGCTTTTTTTTTTTTTAATGTAAGCCTTTTCTGGGGGTCAGTGTTAAGGTTGTTGTGTCTTTTGGCTTTTCCCGGTTAGGGGTTGCCACAGCGGAACTCCGGTCCGCTAATGATTGGCAGTAGAATTTTACGTGTCGAGTTGCCAGCCCTGACACACAACCTTCAACGAAGGTACGCCCATTCACGCATGTCTCCAGACAGAAGACACTCTAGCTGAGAATCGAATGGGACGTCTTACTGTCAGGCGACAGCGCTACCGCAGCACCACCACATATAACATTAACAGTATTCCAGCTGGTACAGAATGAACTAAGCTACTGGGGCACAGTGCAGCAATACTGTCATGCTCTTCAGAGCTATCCTGGCAGCATGCACTTTCTCAAGAATAGAATAACAATCCTTTGCCAATCTCTCCACGATCTGCACTTTGAGTTACTCTAACACCCACAGCCCGGTTATCTGATTCTAGCAATAACCCCTGCATTGTTCAATGCAAGAGCCCCTTGATGGTGGACTGATTCTTACATATTGTAATAATGCAGGTTTTGATTATAGCATACTGGCTGATCTGTTTTTTATTTTTTTCTGTGATTAAATGTGAAACTGGGGAACGTCAATATAGTTACCAAAAGCTATTTTGCATATACACTGAAACAGCTCCCTTCATCTGGAGTTCAACTCTAAATTACTTTATAAAAAAAAAAATTACACCAGAGACTGCAGCGTTTTGCTCTAGTTACTATGGGAACGATGGGCTATTTACTTTGCATTACTGTCTTCATAATGCCAATCTGATACTGCATTAGTGGTTAGTGTACAAACACTGAAATGCTAAGTGGTTAACTGTATCCAGAGGAAAAAAAGAAATAAAAAATCTTCAGCTGGACACAGCTACAAGTGCAACAAGAATTTTTTGTTTTTATGTAATGCTTTTTGAGTGGTTGGTGACATAATGAATAAAGCTACTTGGGCATACAGCAGAAATATTTTTATCATCTTCAGAAGGATTCTAGCAGGATGCACTTTCTTAAGAAATGAGTAAGTCCTTTGCAGAGTTCAACTGTTCACAGTTACTATGGCAACGGCTGGCTATTATCATTGTATAAAAATACTGAGTACTGGGAACTCCAAGCTACCAATAAGTGGAGGACTAAACTTTATTAAATCGTTCCACAGATATCAGAACTGACTCACATGTATTAGAATGCTGCACACAGTCAATGTCATCCCCATGGCAATTGAAAGGTCTGCTTTCCTTATTGCAGGTAATAATTAGAAAGCTATGCACGAGCAGGCATAACAAATTGTTTACATTCACTCGAGAATGTGTTGTAAATGTCCTTTTGCAGATGAGTTTCCAATTTTTATGTGACGTATACACATTCTAGTCCATTCAGCAATCAGATGCATTTGCTTATTTTGAAGTTCATATAATAATTTTCTAATTTTTAGATCATGTTGATGGATTTGTTGGCTTATGCAAAGTTTGCTGTAAGGGAAGCTGGTATAATACTGTGATGAATTCATTGTGTACAGATAGTTAACATTTACAATTTGGTGAGTGTGTATATACATATAATTGTTTTATTTAAATCTTACTTTGTTGATATACATAATCACTATACAACTGATCTATTTTCAGATGCAACTCAAGATGGTATTCATAGTGAGGAGAGGAATTTGTCCATGCAACTCCTCTTTCCCCAAAATGGCTGCATATTATACCTCTGTTAAGCATTTATATAACATGAAACATGTTATGGTTTTAATATGGTCAGATGTTAGTGTCTGATTCTAATCAGAGGGATGGTTCAGTGAGTTAAATGTTAGTATTACTTTTGCACTCATTCTTATATGGATCAACCAGATAATTTAGATATTTCTGACTTTGTTATTTGTGCGTCTGATCGGCTGAGAGAGAGAAATGTTATTATTTGTACATTAATTCTGTCATGGCTCAACCATATGTTTTGGACAATTTAGGTGAGAGGAAGTGCTCAGTAATATATGTTATTCTACATTTACTGACAAATGGTAATGACTCAGTGTTGCATTACACCTGCACCAGGAATGTAATGAATGTCTGCTCAACAGCAACAATTATCACCTTTGTATGAATATGCAGAACCTTTTAGCAATGAAATGTAAGTCATTATCACATTATTAATTTACAATATGCACAGTTACAGTATAACACTGAGTCATTATCACTTGTCAGGTAAAACCCTCATGCAGCTGCCGCTGTTATTCACACTATTCAAGGTCATTATCACACTGATGAATGCACATGCCACTGAAGCCCCATGCCTTTCCTGGGTTCCTTAGTGGAGTGGCGGTCTGACCCTGCTTTTTCTCTTTACATGTGCCCTTTCCGTATCCCCTTGTCAGTATCCATTCATGCAGTATTTTGGCTAGGGCAATATGTCTGTTTACAGTGATTGTTACCTGCTGCCATTCTGATAGTGTCTGTGTCAGCTGGTTTAATACCACCAAGTAGGACCACTATGGTAAGGAAAACTCTGTTACGTTTTATAAACACCTCGTTGATTTCACTACTTACAATACAGTAAAAAAATAAAATTGTAATTGTATGCTGCACTCCTGTACAGATATTACATGTTATGACTCAGGTTATGAAAATTTCCATATTTTGTTGAATACGTCTGCTATGCAATTTGTCAACATGCTGAGTACAACCTCATTTTAAGCTGGTAAATGAACTGAATCTGTATGCTGTACACATGCACAGATGTAACAATGTTTATGCTTAGGTTATGAAATTTATTATTTTTTCATATTTTGGCAAACTTTGCTAAAGAACATTAACATGCTGATTAAGTCCTCAATCTGTAGACAGTACTAGTACATTCAAGATGGTAAAAGAACTTCATCTGTATGCTGTACACATGTATAGACATCATCGTATGTTTATGACTTAGGTTATGAAAATTATTATTTTTTTAATATTTTGGTAAGTAATGGCAAGGTGATGAGTGAGGTATCCTTTTGAAGCCACTATCAAAATGTACAAATTCATGTAATAATATGAATTGTGAGTATCACACATGGAGAGATATCACAGTTTGTTTGCTTGCAAGATTATGAAAATTTATATTTTTGCCATATTTCTGTAGATATGTGTGCAAGGAAGTAAGACAAGGTCAGGGGAGAAGTGCAATATTCACAGCAGAACAAACATCAATTTCTGCAAAACATTAATGCTCGTCTATGACAAAGGACAGAAAATAAAATACCTGGCTTATTTGTCGCATTATGGAAATTAGGATATTTCTCATCATTATTCCCATATCTTTACAAAGCTGCATGGTGATGATACACATGATGAATCATTTTGAAGGCGACACTGGGACACACAACTTGTACACTGATATGTAGCCTCTGTCTATTACTGGTGATAAAATATACTTTAATTGTCAGATTATTAGAAATATAATATTAATCATATTTCTGCAAATATCTCAATAAAGAAGAGCCACACCTCAATGGTTAAAGTACTATTTTAAAGCTGACATTCACACAAATTAATTACAAATTGTGTACGCCTACATGGTCTGTTAACCAAGATAGTGTGATTTGTTTTACCAAAAAGGTAAAAAATATGCATAACATCAACATTCCTTGGCAAATATTTAATAATGACTTAGATGCATACTATCAACATTTGCACCACTGGAAAGATCAGTGTCTACTGAACAACTTTGCCATTTGTATTTTTGGTCTAGCTCTTATGGTTAAAGAGTTATGAACATTTGTTTTCTGTATAGTATTATAAAAAGATCATCTGAAAATGAGCTCAGGCTACACTGTTGTTCCTATGGTGGAAGTAAGCAGTCAACATTTTCTGAGCTGCTTCAGAGTGAATGAGTTAAAGCAACCCAAGGCTTTGGTATACTGGCTGGACATCAGGCCACCCTAGGCAGGGGGATCCGTAATGTTATGAATACTGCAACACTGAAATTCAAGGACATCAACAATTGCTTCAGATTGTTAAAAAAATAAATAAATAACTATTGTTACTTTATGCCAAGTTTTACCACCATTGATGGGCAGTGATCATAGAATTATAAAGGTTACCCTGCTGCTAGATAATTCTGCCAAACTGAAATCTAAACCAATGCACAGAAGATTACAGATTATATGGAAGCAAAACAGTCACTATGTAAAACTAATTGGAGTGATGCATTCAGTGGAAAAAGTGCAGAAAGAATGTGAAAGGTTTTGAAAGAGAAATTGTTTGAGTGCAAAAAATATTTAAGATCAAGGCATGCAGTGTTAGTGGGATATATTTCCATAAGAACAAGATACCCGATTACAGTGAGAGACACGAAATACAAGAAATGGAAAAGAGGTTGCACTACAATTTTGAAAAATGAAATAAACTGGACAGACAAATTAAGTATAGTGCGAGATAATATCAAGAAAAAATGTAAGAACATTTATATAAACATATTGAGCCTAACAGGAAACCATTTTATAGATGCACAAGATGTTGCAGTAAAAACATACAAACTGATCAGCTGTGTGTAGAGTCTAACATTTCTTCACAGACACAACAGATACTTAAAAAAATCTTTAAAAAAAAAATTGTCTCTACAAAGCAGGGTGGATAAGTTGTCCTAGTGACAGTCAGGTAGCCTCAGACACTGAAATCAAATGAGATGATACTGAAAAATAACTATGCAAACTGGATCCAGACAAAGTACAGGGAGGTGATGGAATTAGTAATAATGACCCGAGAACACTTCAGCAAGAACTTACAGTACCATTACATCAGTTTGGGACATGAATGAGATATAAAAGAACTTGAGAAAGAGGGAGTGTATACATATTTGTGAATTGATGAATGTTAAACAACAAAACATGAACAAATGCAAATAAAACTTAGTAAGGAATATTTTAGAAGACTTAAATTAATCTTGAAAACAGTGTTAACATCTAGGAAAATTCAAGCTATCAAACAATTTGCTCTTCCTGTCCTAACTTACAGTTTTGGAGTGACTGACTGGCCCCAAAAACTGTTGGATAGATTAGACAGGAAAACAAGAAGGATGCTTTATGCTCATCAAATGAATTATAAAACCAGTGCATACCAAGATTATATATTTCCCCATTCCAAAGAAGGTATGGGCTTCCTCGAAATTGATAACCTGTATAAATCTGCAATAATGGGACTGCATAAATGTCTGCTGACCTCACAAGATCCAAATGTAGTGAATGTTTGAAGCATGAGGAGAATAAATCTAAGATGACTTACCTTCATAGTCTAGCAGAAGCATATCGACGTCAAGCGGGAATGAAAATCAAACCAGAAGTAGATAAAGAATCAGGCAGCAACTGAATGTGCTAAAAACAAAAGGAAGAATATAAGGTGAAGGATGAGATGAGAAGGCAAGAAATGTGGAAAATGCATAAATATAGTTGCGACTACTCCTGGAAGAACCTAGTGTTGATCAGGATCGAACACAGGAATGGTTAAGGAGAGGCAAATTCAAACCAAAAGATGAAAGGTTAATATTGGCGGCCCAAGACAGTGGGCTACAAAGTCCATTGAACATGTGGGAGAAACAGACAAATGTAGGTTTTGTAAAACTGAACTGGAAACATTCACACATCTTGCTGATGGTTGTGATACACTAATGGCAGGACTCTATACTGAAAGGCATAATATGGCAAGACTCTTGCACTGGGGATTGTGCAATCACTATAATACTGAAGTAGCTGAAAAACACTGGAAACATAAGCCACAATGCATCACAGAAAATGATGAAGTCTACATCACATGGGATCACCCACTACCAACAGTTCAAAAGATAGATGAGAGAAAACCAAATATAGTGGTTCATGAAAAGAAGACACATAAAATATTAGGATTTGCAGGCAGAAATAAGAGCAATGTGGAAGAAAGATACCCAGACAGTTCCAATAGTAGTAGGAGGAATGGGTCTTATAAAAAAATAATCTACAGTCATATTTAGATGTGTTACCAAGACATATAACTCTGTACGAATTGCAGGAGGAGTCATTACTGGGTACATTGTGGGTGCTGCGAAGAGCACTTCTGGCTAACATCAACGACTGAAGCAATACTAATTTCATGAACTTTAATCATACTTTGACTTAGGAATGGGGTCCATTCCTGTCATGGTTTTAGAAACCCAATAGATTTGGAGAAATTAAAAAAGGAAGATACCATTATAGCTGTTATTTACTAGGTCATATAAATATGGGGATATTCCTCAAGACTGGAGACATGCACTTATTAAACCTGTCTTTAAGGGAAAGGAGAGTAGGACAAACCCAGAGACTTACAGAGCCTTAAGTCTATTTCACTTTGTGGAAAAAGAATGGAGAAGGTAATACTGGATAACATATGGTCAGAAATACAAAGGTTTGGACTTGAAACCATATATCAGCATGCATAGGTTCATAGGTAGGTACTAGGCTATCTGCCCGGAGGCATTTATAAGCCTAGCCAGAATGTGTTGGCTTTTGCCGCCCCCTTAGATTAGTTCCCTGTGCCTCTGTCCAGCAGAGCCATTGAAGTGATCCCTGGGGTAAACTTTCTGTTTCCCATCCACTTGTCAAGGTTTCTCTTGAAGAGGGCTAGCGAGGAGCTCTGCCTAATGTAGATTGGAATCTTGTTCCAGAGCATGGGAACTCTCTGGGACAGGAATCTGTCCCTCCAGCACGTCCTATTTATTGTTGTGGTGAGGTTTAGATCCCTGGAGCATGTGGCTCGAGTGGATATGGTTTTCTTTAGGTGAAGCATGTCCATCAATTCTGGGTTGGACATGGCCTTGTATGTCAGGCAGAGATCACCTCTGAGTAGGCAGTATGCAACCGAGTACAGCTGGGGTTTCTTCAGTTGAGCTGCATAGGGCATCTGCTTGAGGCCAGTGATCCTCTTGGTGAGGTACTTCTGTGGTCTTTCCAGTTGTTGCAGGTGTCTTGTAAAGTACATCCCAAATGGGGCATTGTACTCTATGATGGTCTGATGAATGATGCATAGAGAGGCCCAATGACCTCTTTCAATCTGGATGCAAACCCTTTTGTGATTAGGTGGGCCACACAGAAGGATTTTTTAACCCCTTTGGCAATGTGATTATCAAAGGCGAGATTACTATCTACTTGGGTCCCCAGATCCCTTATTACGTCTTCCATATTTAGGGGGCTACCACCTATGTGGTAGTTTGTGGGTACTTTGTTTTTTCCAAAGGGGATGACTATGCACTTTTTGGCATTTAGCTTGAGACCGTGGTTTTGACACCAGGTATCTGTCTCAGTGAGACCCTTTTGGAGGATGTCTGTGTCAGCCGGAGAGTCAATTATAGCACCTAGTTTGCAGTCGTCTGCGAACTTAATCAGCCATAGTCCTCCTGTGCTTGCCTATACCACTGCGAAGTATATGCCGAACAGGAGTGGTCCAAGGACTGAGCCTTGGGGAATGCCACTTGTAACTGGTTTAGAGTCAGACCTAGCTCCTGCAACTCTTACCATGTGTGTTCTGTCCATGAGCCAGTTGGCAACCCATCTCGTGATGTAGGGGTTTATGTTCAGGCTGGTGAGCTTGTCTATAATACCTGAGTGGGGAATGGTGTCGAAGGCATTTGCAAGGTCTAGGTAGGCTGTGTGGACCACCTTTCCCTTGTCTATAGCCTTGGTAACTGTCTCAAAGAAGTCCACCAGGTTTAGGAGGCATGATCTGCCCTTAACAAAGCCGAACTGGGTAGGGGCATGATCTGCCCTTAACAAAGCCGAACTGGGTAGGATCCAGTGTTTGAAGGTTTCCAATGTCTCTGTTAATGAGATCCATGATGATGCACTCCACAGCTTTGCAGACCAAGCTAGTCAGGCTTATAGGGCAACAGTTCCCGGGGTCCATTGTGGCTCCACCTTTGTGGAGTGGAATAACCGTTGCTGTGCGCCACTCTGTGAGCACGTAGCCTGTGGAGAGGCCGAGTTTAAACAGTGTGTTTAGGTGAGGGGTTAGTTCAGCTTTGAACTCATGTAGGACGCAGCCTGGGACACCGTCCGGTCCCATTGATGCTGTGTTTTTGGCTTTGGAGAGAGCTGTTTTAACCTGAGTGTCTGTGATTTCAGGGGCACTACATTTTTCTGTTATAGTTATGGGCCTTTTTGGGGGTGAAGTTTGCACTGAACCTGTCTGCCAGGATGTTGGCTATATCGGTCAGTTTAGTGTATTTTGTGCCATTCTGCACTAACTCCAAGCAGATCTGAGAATTGCCACATAGATTCTTGACATAGCTAAAGAATGCCTTGTGGTTATCTTTGGAGCCCATGGCAATTTTTCTTTCGAAGCTAGCCTTGGATGATTTTATGAGGGAACGTAGTTTCATGCGGCTACTGATCAGGGATGTCTTCCCTTCTAAGGATTTTACTCTTTTCTGTACTAGTTTCCTCCTTCTATTGTATAGCTTGTTTATGGCAGGGGTCCACCAGACTGGTTTCCTTTTCTTGAAGGAGTGAGTCTTGGTTTTGTTTGGGATAGCACAATCCATGCATTATTGTAAGTGCCCTTAGAGTGCATTAGTAAAGGATTTTGCAGCTTGGACAGTATTATCCTTTAGCATGGGGGCTTTGAAACTTTCCACCTCGGTCTTAAGTAACGTGAAGTTTGCTTTTGAAAAGTTTTTCACAGTGTTTTTTTTGACCGGGGGTGGCAGCGGAATGTGGATATCCAGAGTGATTAGTTTATGGTCAGATCTAACCAGCAATGGGTTGACCTCCGGTGTGGAACACCGGTTGCTCATGTTGGTGATGACCAGGTCCAATATGTTGTCACCTCTGGTGGGGGTGTTGACCAGTTGGATCCAGGGCATTTGAGTTTATAAATTCTAGGAAATGTTGGGCAAGGTAGTTTGTACTTGAATAGTTCTCCCAGTTAATGTTTGGGTGATTGAAATCACCCAATATCAGGGTGTTTGGTAGGACCTTTATGTTTCCCAGTGTTTCCAGGAATGCGGAGTGGAGGTCCTGAGACATGGTGGGTGATCTGTAGCAAGCTATAATTTGAATAGCAGTTTTGCCCATTGTTAGTTGCACGTGGATGATCTCTGAAGCATCGTGCTGTGCCACTAACCTGGAGGTGTGGGTATCCTTGATGAATATGGATACTCCCCCGCCTTTTGTATTTCGGTCCGGGTTTTGTGGCTGAAATGTATGGTATGAGTTGTAGCCTGGTAGTGCTGTGGTGCTCTCTGGAGCCTTAAACCAGATTTCTGTTACTGCACATATATCGATTTTCTCCATACTGAGGAATGCCTCAAGTGCATGCATTTTGAGGTTTAAACTTCTGGCATTGAGTAGCATTACCCTCAGTTTTTTGTTACTTGTGCTATTTACAGTGGTGGGTTTGTCTTTTGAGCCTTGCCTAAAAAAGGCACTATGGGGGTGGCAAGAGTCTTGGCCAGTATTCGAAAGCCTAAGGGTGACAGGTACAAGCCGTCTCTAGCAAAGCAGCGTGGCTTGTCGAGCATGTCATCCCAGGCTGACAGACACTGGATCCCCTCTGAATGACATTAGAAGCTTATCCAATTGTTGAAACTGATAATTTTTTCTCTATACCGTGGTATCATTCTTGGTGAGGGCAGGATGCTACTCATGGTAAGAGTCATACCGGCCTGAGCTTCATAATCAGAGAGCTCCTCCATGTCTCTTTTCATGTAGTCCAGGGAGGTACGGCTCAGGTCATTCACACCAACATGGACAATGACAGAGTCATATTTGTACTTGTTCTGGAGTGACTTGAGTGCTTGTGTTATTGATCCTGGCACCCGACAGACAGCTAACAGTAATCTTCTCCTTGCTCAGCCTAGTGAGTGGGACGTCAGTGTGTCTGACTATAGAGTCACCTATTACTAGTGTGTTGGGTATGTTATTTTGCCTTAAGGGCTGTGATTGTGTGGCACACTAGTTTTCTGAAGTATGTGTTTCATGGTTTGTGTTGGGAGGTGGAGGTTGCTTGGATGTCTGCTTTGGAGGTCTCTGCTGTTTATGCAGATTTTTATTTAGAGCCTCCAAGTATGTTTTCGTGCATTTATGTGTGTTTTTTGCTGGTGTTGGTTTCATAGGTCTATGTGAGACTGCTGGTGTGATGCAAGTAATTCCCTTCTCCTCTTGACTGCCTGGTTCAGTCTCGGGTTGAGAAAGCTTAGCCTCCAGTTTGGCTGTATAATTGCATCTCTCGCATGTATTAGTGTTTGGTGAAAGGAGAGGGTTGTCTGTGTACAGAAGGCAGTTGTAACATTGCTCAAAATGCCCAGTTTCACCAGTTGGACTGGAGAGTACACCTGAAACTCTCCTTTGGACATGCCTGGAAAGGTACAGTGAACTGTTTTACTGATTTGCTGTTAAGGTAGAATAGAGAGCCTTGTCCTTCTCTACAGTATGGGGGGGGGGGGTCTAGTGCTAAGGTTTATTAGTGCTTGCTATAAGTTTTGAGCAAGTGCCGATATGAAACGTGAATGGTTTGAGTGCTTAAGTTGAAAGTTTGTCTAGTCCCAAGGGAAAAATTGAAGAGTAGACTTTGTGGAGCCGGGAATAGTTATACCCTAGCTGCCCGGTGCACAAAACCTTGCAAATGCAGGTTTTATAGCAGGGAAATGAAAGAGATAGAAATTAGCCCAAAATGACCAATAAACTACTAATTTCTGGGCTGAAACCACTCCTCCAGGGACAGATAGGCTGCTCAAAGCTCCCTCTCTCGCAGTGAACTGAGAAACTTCCTTCTATCCAAGTAAGGTATGGGCAAACACAAAAACTTGTAGCACAGCCCTGAATTCAGCACTAACCTGAAAACTACATTGAATACATTGAAAACAGCTCTATTACTACCTGTAACGTGATGTTCTATAACAATGTAATAACAGCTATGAATGAAAAACTGTGCTCTGATATAATTTATATAGATTTAACTTCAGCATTTGACAGGGTTATACACAAAAAATCAGCCTCCTGCGCAGGGAATGTTGCACGGCACCCAAAAACAACAGTACTCCAACAACAAAACAGAGCCAGCAACCTAGGCACAAATCCGATGAAATGTAAAAGACTTTATTACTAAATCCCTTGTAGTAATATCATGACAATCCATTGATTGTCATGATATTACTACAAGGGATTTAGTAATAAAGTCTTTTACATTTCATCGGATTTGTACCTAGGTTGCTGGCTCCGTTTTGTTGTTGGAGTAGGGTTATACACAAAACACTAACCAATAAATTAGACCTAGGTATGATGTACTCTTGATAAGATGGATAGCTGCATAGGTTACAGAGAGAACACGGCTAGTATCATGCAGGAATCAGGAAGGTGAAATTCTTGGTTACAGTCAGAATGTCCTACAGGGTTCTCTTTTGGTCCCATTCTTGTTTAGATTGTAGCTTTCAGATCTGTCTTTTTCATCTGAGGTGTTCTATGATCTGTATGCAAATGACTTGAAAGTGGATAAACTGATTACATGTGTTACAGATAAGGCATGGCTACAAAAGAACTTGACTAAATTGACCATTTAGGTACAGGAGAATAACATGATGAAATACACATCAAAAACTAAGCATATGAGATTAGGGAGACATTGAATGGTAAATATTTAATACAGCACACAGTGATTGAAACTGTAGATTCATTTAAGGACCTTGGTATATAGTTAGCTTCAGCTTTGAGATTTTGTAAACATATCAACCAATTGGCTAATGATAGTTATAGAACTATTGGTTGTACAAAACGATTTAAAAAAACAAGTCTGTGAAATCATAAACAATGCAATCATTGTTTAATTACATTAGACCCAAATTTGAATATGAAATAATGATATGGAAACCTGATAAGAAAACAAGCATGAGTAAACTGCAAAGAGTACAGCATAAATATTTCAAAGGCATCCATAGATGTGAAAATTTAAGTTATGATTATAGATATTTAAGAGGAGACCTTAATCAGTTATATAGACCATTGAGTGAACTACCTCTGGGAATGCTTGGGGTTATCAAAAGTAGCAAAGGATCATCACACAACCTATGTAGAAGATCTATGGGAATGAGAATTCTATACGAATGCGAAGAGTATAAGATAAGTGTACTAATTTGTCTAGTGAGAGAGCAGCTGGTGCATGGAGCAGAATACCAAATTTCATTAAAGCAAGTACCAGTTTAGATATTTTTAAGAAGAGTCTGGACACTTATTATGGGAACAACTGTTTTGGTATATTGGCAGGCTAGGAGAGCATTATTGCCCATGCCTGGACTACTTGCATGTATGTACATTACAGCTCCAGATGTTGAGAACAGGTACTACAATCACCTGCAATACTGCTATACCTGTTGGTTAGACTAGGGACTGAAGCTACCTGCAGTACAGCTCCACTGTTTGGTGGGACTACATACTGCAGGGCCTAGAGTGCAGCTCCACATTTTAATTTCTCCAAATGCTTAGGTTATTTACATACCTTGATGGGACTTGATCCCATTCTTAAGTCAGGACAGAATTACATTTCATGAAATCATTACTGATTCAGTTTTTGATTTTAGGTAAGAGTGCTCATTCTAGCACCCACAATGTGACCAGATTTGCTTCCTTCTGCAATTCATACAAGGTTACATGTCTTGGGAGCATATCTAAGTATGATTTTAACTTTTGCTTTTATTAGTCCTGTTGAGCCTTCTACTAGTGGAACTGTCTGGGTGTATTTATTCCACATTGCTCTCATTTCTACTTGCAAATCCTATTTTGTTTTAAGATAAGTGCCCCTCCATATGCAAGACACTATTATCAATCTGTGTTGCAATTTCAGTGATTAATGCTACATTTGTATTTTTCTTGCATTTTTTTGAACGGATATGTGATCCCATGTATTCTCAGCTTCATTTCTGTCAGTAATACTTTGTGGTTTATGTTTCTAGCACTTCTCAACTAATTCTATATTGTAGTGTTTATACAATCCCCAGTGCAAGAGTTTTTGTCAAGTTATTGTGCCTTTCAATATACAGACCCTCACAGCCATGAGTGTAACACATCCATCAATGAGATGTGCACATCTTTCTAGTTTTGTTTTTCAGAACCAGAAATTTGGATTTTTCTCCTTTTCTATAGACTTTAAGAACCAAAATGTATGTAGTCCACTACCCTAGGCTGCTAATGTTTGGATGCCCTGTTTTGGTTTCAATTTGCCTCTCCTTAACCATTCCTGTGTCAAATCTTCATCAACACGAAGTTGTTTTAGAATGTCTCCACATTTGCCACCACGTGTGCTTTCCAATTTTTCTTTCCTTTCTTCTCTTTTGGTCCTTTTTTAGTTTTTTAGCACTTTCAGTTGCTGTCTGATTCTTATCAGCTTCTGGTTTGGTGTTCATTCACACTCTGTTGTGAAATATTTATGCTAAATTAAGCAATGATATCATCTTAAGACATCTCCTCTTCATGCATTAGAACTTTCAATTTGCTTGAATCTGATGACAGTAGCAAACATATTCAGCTCCATGACTGCGGACATATGCACGTGGTCAGTTTTGAGGAGGCCCATACCTCCTTCAGCGTGAGAGATGTATAATCTTGGCATGCACTGTTTTATACATTATTTGATAAGCAAGAAGTATTTTTTTCTTGTTTAACTGATTCAGTGCTGTTTGGAACCAATCTACTAAACCAAAACTATAAGTTAGAAAAGGAAGAACAAAATTATACCTTGAAGCTTATTCCTAAATGTGAAGACAACTATCAATATTACCTTTAATGTTCTTATGCATTCATTACTAAGCTTTGTTCTCATTTTCTCATGTTTTATTGCCAAGTCTTCATTTATTCTTAACTATTCATACACTCCATCCTTCTCAAGTTCCTTTATATCACAGTCCTGTCACATGTTGATATTTTCTTGGTGCTACAGCTTTCCTTTTTTAAATGTTGTCTTTGCACAAGATGAAATTTCATTCTTATATCATCTGAGAAAGTTTTAATCATTTGTAGTCGAGATTTCAAATCCTCATTTGGTAAACCACTCAACTTTAAATAACTCATAAAAAATATATGAGATATCCCTAGAGAAGTTTAGTTCCTGTGAGCTGAGTTGAAACCTGAACCATACCACCTATTATATTAACAGCTTAATTTAAGAGCAAGACAAAACAGCAATTATAAAAAACAACCTGAAATATCCCTCCTTTGAGTTTCTCTCTGGTATTATAATTTGCCCTTTTGTCATGTCTTAGCTGCAATGTAGTCATCCACTTTTCATAGTCACTTTAGTGTATTTTACATATTTGTAAGCATTTTATTATGAATGCAGTGTGCTGTTGAAGATTTTTTTTGAAAATCCTCCATAGCATACTTAGATTTCCCCTTTTTTATATTTCTGTATCATGGCTTTGCTTGACAATACACACTCCTTTGTTCTGTATGACTTTCTTTTATTACCTTCATCTACTGTCATGACTGATTTTTTTTTTTTTTTTTTAGATAGGTATGAAACCTGCACCAATTCTAGTATAGTTTACATTAGTTGGAAGGCAATTTATTGGTTTGTTGTTCTTATGGTGGCTTACAGGTTCATTCATAAGGAGGCATACATTTTTTCTTGTTAAGTAAGTTGGTTTCTGATCAGTACATAAGTAATTTTTATTCAAGGTTAAATCCTTGTGTAAATAAATACCTTTAACCAGACGATATATATAACATCTGGTCCAGCTGTTTAGTACAAAGGAGTTTTCCTTAGTTTTGTCTCATTTTTTTGCTACTTTATCCATTTCACATCCTCTGCATTAGATGATCTTGGTGTTTATTTTAATTGTTCTATATATTCTATATATTGCATTTTGTAATGGATGCTCTAAAATATGTGGACAAAACAAAGACAATTTAAAGAGAATTTACAAACATTTATATGTTATTTCAAAGAAAAATGAAAACAATGCTTTTGTTCAAACACACACAAGCAAGCATGTAATATGGCCAATTTTGGTTTACTGGAAGCGGTCCCTTATGATGTACAGGGTGGGTCTTGGGAAACCAAGTTACAATACAGGGAGCTGATTTGGCAGCTTTGATTAAATGCCTCCAATGACAGGTTTAAATGAAAATGTTTCTATTGCTCCATTTATAAAGCTTACAGCCACAAAACTACAGAACTGGAGATTTTCTTTTTCTAATAAATTAAAAAAATTTTAGAAGTGTTAACAACTTTTGAATTTTTAATGTTTCTTGGTAACCACAGATTGCAGTATTAACTGATTTTTAAATGAAGATTTTTATTTATGCATTTCTCTTGTGAATGGATTTGTGTCTTCTATTGGGTGAAATTATTCATGTGATCAGACTTTAATTGGTTTTTAAATCATTTGCTCTTAAACCCTTTGGCTCTGAAGTTGTCCCATATTTGTGTCAGGGATGAAAGCAATTAATCATTTGGACTGTTTTCTTATCAAAACATTTAAATATCGAGTTGCCTTGAAGTTACTGTGGACTTGGTTTTCCTTGGGTCTTATCTCACAGACACTACGTGAGCCTTTCTCAGATTTTTCAGTTCATGCTTTTAGTTGGCTGCACGGACACGTGCAAGTTGCCTTTGGTAGTATATAATTTACATTATCTGGAATGCAATTTACTGGTTTGTTGTTCTTAGGGTGGTTTGCAGGTTTGTTCTTAAGGAGGCATATATATTTTTTCTTGTTAAGCAAGTTGGTGCCTGATCAGGATACAAGTAATTTTTAGTCAAGGCTAAATCCTTGTGTAAAGATGTTAATATCTTTAGCCAGAAGGTATGTACCATATCTGGTCTAGTGGTTTTCTAAATAGAAGATTTCCTTAGTTTTGTCTAATTTTCTGTTACTTTGTTCCATTTCATATTCTCTGTATTACATGATCTTGGTGTTTCTTTTACGTCTACATATTCAGTTTTACTTCAGTGTTGGTTTTACCACATCTGTCCTTTTAGGGGAGTTTGATGACCTCTTCCTTTTTCTATAATCCTTCTGTGATGATGTGAGGTATTGCCAGCTATGGCAGGTGAAGTACGGCAGTGGCTGTGTAATATATGCCAGCATAGCTAACTGGAGATTTGTAAAGAATTATATGTCATTTGTATATCAAACTGATTTGTACAGGTGCGTGTGTTGAAAATATATTTGTAAAGCTGCTTGTGTTAAAAATGTGCCAACAGTGGGTCCTGCTGGACATATGTCAGACTGTATTGTAACTGTTGAAATGAATACATTGTAACAGAGGATACTGGAAGAGAAGAGGTTAATCTCAGTCCAGCTAACTTTGAAAAATAGTCTGAAATTAAGTTACCTGGTTTAGGCTATAAAGATTATGGGGGGAATTTAATAAAGTCTATATGATTTTTTTTTTTGTGTGTGTAGACATCACACTGTGATGCTTACATGGGTGCGAACATTTTTAGATTCAGTAAGTGCTGCTTTGTGGCACAGACGCAAAAACGGAAACTTCTGCGGCATGCAAATTGCCTCATAAGCAGGTGAATCTCATACAATCCAACAAGCAGAAAAACATCTGTTCAGACCGTGTCAGTGTCCTTAGTGTACGCTGGAAAAAATTTTTGTACAAAACTGTAGACAGACAAAAGAGGTGTAAAACTGTAGATATATGGACATAAATATCCTGAAAAATGCAATAACACATAGATATATGAACAAAACTATTATCCTCTATGTCAAAGAGAGTAAAGTATACAAGTCAGATAAAATTTTATCTCGGCATGTTTGCTCTGTGCACTGCAGTGTACAAACATGCTTTATAGAAAAAAAATGGAAAAAAATATTTAATATGATGTGACAGAAATGTATTACAGGATGTTGCATGGGCTCCCTACAGGGGTGCATTGCAGCTGTTTAACATTTGCTAAGGTGATAGCCTGGAAACTACATGCTTCATAGCCCTGTGAGCACAGATATGTATGCAAATGAGGTGGAGTTACTGAATAGCAGAAAGGGGTAATCGTGTCTGCATATTCCCTTTGTGTAAGCTCTTAGACCCATGTTGATATTTATACAGGATGTAGCTGACATCAGGGGGGGTGTCCACTGACTTCTAAGCTCTTTTAAGCTTCAATGCAAGTGTTTGTGTAGTGCACCACCTTGCTGAGCATGTCTGAAAAACAGATGTATTAAATTAGAAGTTTTGACTTGTTTAAGCTACTCTGTGTGTGTTGTGGCATCACACCCTGAAATAAGGCCATTAAATCATGTTAATTATATGTTAGGCAGGTGGAATGCATCATAGCCAATCACACATTCTGCACCTACAGCAGAACTGTATAAAGTATGCAAACACCCTACATTCTGATTTTCCCCCAATACTCTTCACCATTGGAGTACAGACTTGGGGAATTTTAACTGAGATAATGCTAGGGGCTGCTGCAGGTCTGGTATATCAGTATGTGCTAGAGGCTGAAATCATTGCTGCTGGTGCTGCTGACAATAGGCCTAGGAAGAGAAGGAGAAGAGGGTTGAGGCACAGGGTAACCTTCCAGGTGCAACATGAGCTGGAGATTTTAGAGTGCTACAGGGTAGACAGGGACACACTACAAGAACTCACCGAGCTCTGCTTTCCTCAACTCAGACCCACAGCCAACAGATGGAACCCATACCAGTGAAAATAAAGGTATGTGCGGCCCTTAGGATTCTAACTACCGGTACTTTCCAAAGACTAAATGGGGACATGACTGGGGGTCTCTCAGGCATCTGCATCCAGGGTACTACACCAGTTCCTGGATGACATGCTACCACATGCCAGTGAGCACATTTCTTTTCTCCTCACCACTGAGGCGAGGGCCAGCAATATGAACCACTTCTACCATGTAGCACACTACCCTGAAGTACTGGGTGCCACAGATTGCACTCATGTACACATCAAAGCACCACCTAGTGAGAAGGGTAGAATGTACGTCAACCGCAATTGGTACCACTCCATCAACTCCCAGGTCATGTGCAATGCCCAGGGGATTATCCTGAATGTGTATGCTGGCAGTCATCATGACTCCCATATCTGGCATGCATCACAGCTGTACCAGATGTTTGCTAGGTGAGACATCCCACATAGCCATTTACTGGGGGATGCTGGCTAAGCCCTGGAACTGTGGATAACAACTTCAGAAAAACACACATACACGCACACACACACACATGGAAGAATGCCATAATAAGGCACCCACACAAACTGGGAACATCATACAGCATGTACTTGGGCTGCTGAAGTCACGGTTCAGGTGCCTAAATATTTCTGGTAGAGCCCTGCAGTACTCTCCAGACACATGTGCACATATGTTCACAGTATGTGCTATGCTACACAATATGATCCTGCAGAAACAGCTGCATCAGGATCAGCAAAGGGAAGGGATACACAGCCCTCCATCAGTGCCTACATCATCACAGCCACAGGAGGACTTGTAGGAGGAACCTCCTGCTGATGTCCCTGTAGACAGACACAAGCATGCTCAGTATAACCTGGCTTTGGCTAAGCGATAATGCATAGCACATTCACTCACAACCTAGGGACCTAGGGGCTGACACCTTACTCCTACTCGCATACATATATTAAACTTGATACCAGACAACCCACACAACCTGTACCTATCCATGTATCAGCTGTATACTGCTTGCATCAGAGTCAGCCCTGCCATACAGTTCTGTCAACTGCTGCATTCACAAGGTAAGTGTCTAACCTACACAGTACTTGTAAGGATTACTATGAAACAGTATTGTACACATGGCTTTGCTGCATTAATTCAAGTAAATATAATGGGCTATTTGGACAAAGTAACATCCACATGGGACTACAGTCCACTACTACATGTTCCTTAATATTCAGTAGGCCTCATGGTTGGAATATCCACTACATCAGTCAAGGGAGATGTTAAACAGTAGGGCTGCATAATATTTGGACTACTGTGTATCCCAGCAGAAGATGTGGTGTAGTCCCCCACCCCCAGAACAGCAGTGTTTCCATATAACTGCTTTAACAGTAACTCATCAATGGTATATCAGCAGGCCAGGCAATCTTAGGGCAGTAACATAGAAATTGATCATATAGTTGTATGTCTCACTTAACGCAGGAATAATAAAGTACATATGTATGCTGTTGACTGTGTCATCAATGAGTCCTCTCTGTCTGGCAGCTTGTGTGGTTCAGTGGACTAGGGGAGTTAGCATGGGTGATAGTGCTGATGGTTCTAATCTGGAAGTATCCACATAGTTTCATAGGTGTGTACTAGGCTAATGACCCTGGGGCCTTTAAAAGCCAAGCCATAGATTACTCTAGCATCATGCCACCCGACTATTTCCCAGTGCCACTGTTGAGTAGAGGGACTGGAGTTATCCCCAGGGTGAATTTTCTATTTCCCATCCACTCATCAAGATTTCTCTTGAAGAGGGTCAGCGAGGTGCTCTGCTTGACATGTATGGGAAGTCTATTCCATAGCATGGACAGTCTCTGGTTATGAACCTGTCCCTTCAGTATGTTCTTTTGATTGTGGTAATGAGGCTGAAGTCTCTGGAGTGTGTGGTGCAGAGGGATTGGGATTTTTTTACATGTATCATTTCTAACATCTGGGTCAGACATGGCTTTGTAAGTCAAGCAGAGATCGCCTCTAAGTAGGCAATATGAGACAGAATAGTTGGGAATTTTTTTGAGTCTGTCCATATAGGACAAGTGTTTAAAGGCCTTTGTGAGGCACTTTTGCAGCCTCTCCAGTTGTTGCAGGTGTCTAGTGAGGTACATGCCAAACAGGGCATTGTACTCGATGATTGGCCTAATGAGGGAAGAGAAGAGGGAGACAATGACCTCTTTCTTCCTGGATGCAAAACCCTTAGTAATGAGATGTGCCCCATAGAAGGACGTTCTGACCACAGTGGCAATGTGGTGATCAAAAGAGAGGTTGCTGTCAACCTGTATTCCCAGATCTCTTATAATGCCTTCTGTGTTCAGTGGACTACCATCAATGTGGTAATTTATGGGAACCGGGTTTTTCCCAAAGGGGATGATGGAGCTTAAGGCCATGGTTCTGGCACCAGTCGTTGGTCTCAAGTGAGGGCATTCTGGAGGATGTCAACATCACTTGGGGAGTTAATAATAGCTCCCAACTTGCAATCGCCTGCGAACTTCATCGGCCAGAGTCCCGTCATGTTGACCTGGACTTTAGAGAAGTAGATACCAAACAGGAGAGGACCCAGGACCAAACCCTGTGGGACTCCGCTCATGACTGGTCGGCAGTCTGACTTGGAGTCAGCTACTTTCACACTGTGGGTTCTATCTGTGAGCCAGTTTGCTACCCACCTGGTGATATAGGGGTTGATGCCTAGCTTAGTTTTTCTATGATTCCCGAGTGGGGAATGGTATCAAAGGCCTTGGCCAGATCAAGGTAGGCTGTATGAACCACCTTGCCTTCATCCACAGCTTTGGTGACTGACTCAAGGAAGTCAACCACATTGAGCAGGCATGATCTACCCTTCACAAAACCACCCTGCGTGGGATCCAGAGTTTGGAGATTCCCTATATCCTTGTTTATTAGGTCCATGATGATGCATTCCATAGCTTTGCATATCAGATTCATCAGGCTAATGGGGCGATAGTTCCCAGGGTCTGTAGTCACTCCTCCTTTGTGGAGAGGGATGACTGTAGCAGTGTGCCATTCAGTAGGGACAAAGCCTGAGGTGGGGCTGTGATTGAACAGGGCACACAGGTGAAGTGTCTGTTCTCTCTGTAGTTCATGTAGGCCACAGCCAGGCATATTGCCAGGTCCCATAGAAGCTGTATTCTTGGCCTTGGACAGTGCTGTTTTAACCTGTGCAGCAGTAATACTGGGTGCCTGGCAATCTACTGGTATTGTGAATGGCCCCTTTGGGAGGGAGAGGGGTAAAGTTGGCACTGAATCTGTTGGTTAGTATATTGGCAATATCTGTTGGTTCGGTATAGGAGGTAACATTGTGCAGTACCTCAGAGCAAATCTGGGTATTGCCATGGAGATTCTTTACATAACTACAGAAGGCCTTGTGGTTGTCTTTACTATCTGCTGGAATTCTGTTTTCATAGCTAGCTTTAGAGGATTTGATGAGGGATCTCATCTTTTTGTTGCGGCAGATAAGGGAGTTTTTCCAGTCTTGGGACTTCACCTTATTCCGCATCAGTTTCCTCCTTCTGTTGTAGAGTTTGTTTATGGTAGGAGACCACCAGATTGGTTTCCTTTTTTTGGAGGAGAGCGTCTTGGTTTTATTGGGTATGGCAAGATCCATGCATTAGTGTATGTGTTCGTACAGTGCATTGGTTGGTGTAGGATTCAGCAGTCATGCAACTATTCTTCATTTGCATGGGTGCCGTGATGTTAGCCACCTCTGTTTTTAGGATCCCAAAGTTAGCTTTGGAGAAGTTTTTCATGGTGGTTACATTTGCGGGGTTGGTGGGACTGGAAGGGATGTGGATTTCCAAGGTGATTAGTTTGTGGTTGGATCTAACCAGAGAGGAGTTGGTGTAGAGCAATGGTCGCCCATGTTAGTAATGACCAGGTCAAGGATGTTGCTACCTCTAGTAGGGGGTAAAACGAGCTGGTCCAGGGCATTGGAATTAATGAATTCCAGGAAACACTGGGCTAGTGTATTGGTACATGAGTAGTTTTCCCAGTTAATGGAGGGGTAGCTGAAGTCGCCCAGTATGAGAGTGTTAGGTTGGACTCTAATATTCTCCAGGGTGCTTAGGAACATGGAGTGTGAGCCATGGGACATGGTTGGGGACCTATAGCAGGCTATGACCTGAATTGCTCTCTTACCCAATGTTAGCTGCACCTGAAGTATCTCTGATGCATTATGTTGGGCTACCAGTCTGGAGGTGTGCACATCCTTTATGAATATGGAAACACCACCACCTTTGGAGCTTCGGTCCAAGTTCTGGGGCTGAAAGGAGTGGAATGAGTTATAGCCTGATAGTGCAGGGGTGGTTTCTGCTACCTTGAACCAGGTCTCTGTTACAGCACAAATGTTGATGTTTTCCATTTTAAGGAGTGCTTTGTGTGAGTGCATTTTGAGATTTAGACTTCTAGTGTTGAGCAGCATGCCCTCAGATTGCATTTGTTTGTAGCTGTTATGGTGGTAAGTTCATCTTTGGAACACCGCCTAAAAAGGGAAGTAAATACTGTGGGAAGAAATAGACAGGGAATTGGTATGGCTAGGCTTGTATAGGCCTTAGGGCCAATAGCCTAATACCCACCTATGAACTTATGCACTATAGGAGTGGCAAGAGCCTTGGCCAGTATCCAGAAGCCCAGGGGTGACAGATGCAGGCCATCTTTGGCAAAGCATCGAGGTCTGTCAATCATGTCATCCCATGGATGGATCTCTTTAGAATGACACCAGATTGTTAGCCAATTGTTGAAATCAATCATTTTCTGCTTGTACTGTGTTATCATTCTGGGAGATGGTAGGATGCTGCTCAAGGGTAGTGTCATACCTGTCTGGGCTACATAATCCGAGAGTTCCTCCTGTCTGGGCTACATAATCCGAGAGTTCCTCCACGTCTCTTTTCATGTAGTCCAGGGAGGTACATCTCAGGTCATTCAGCTCACATCTTCTGGAGGTGAGGTAGTATTGTAAGTTTTTTTTTTTTTTTTTTTTTTTATATATAGACTGCAAGTCTGTGTGTGGTGTAACATTATTACTCTCTGTCACATATTAATTACATCAGACAGCTGGAGAATGCCATTTACATTTTGAGTGAAGTGCAGTACTGCAGAAACAGGAACAGATGTCATTGTCTGTAACACACAAAATTCTGGACTGGAGTCACTTTTTAAGTAGCGACAATCACACTGGGCATGCTCATGCACAAACAGAGTGCAATTCAGTTGCCCCTTGATCAAAATAAACTTTTATGTATAGGCATGTCTATACGTACATACACACATATATGTATACATATCCATCTATCACTATCTGTCTCTCACATAGATAATATATCTATGTCTATGCATTTAGTATATCTATCTCTATGCATTTACAAATAGATATATCCCTATATACAGTGGATATAAAAAGTGTACGCACCCCTGTTAAAATGCCAGATTTGTGTGATATAAAAAAATGACACCACAATGAATCATTTAAAAACTTTTCTCACCTTTAATGTGACCTATAACCTGTACAATTCAATTGAAAAACAAACAAATCTGTTAGGGGAAAATATAAAAAATAAAAAATGTACAATAAGCTGGTTGCATAAGTGCATACCCTTAAACTAATACTTTGTTGAAGCACCTTTTGAGTTAATTAGAGCATTCAGTCTTCCTGGGTACACACCTGCCATCAATTAAAGAGACTCTGATTAACCCCAAATAAAGTTCAGCTGTCCCAGTTGGATTTTCCTGATATTTATACAGTTGTCTGCTACAGCAAAAGCCATGGTTCGCAGATAGCTTACAAAGGATCAAAGCATTGTTGAAAGGTATCAGTTAGGAGAAGGGTTCAAAAACATTTCCACAGCATTGGATATACCGTGGAACACAGTGAAGACAGTTATCAAAAAGTGAAGAAAATATGAGACAACAGTAATGTTGCAAAGAACTGGACGCCCCTCGAAAACTGATGAAAGACAAGACGAAAACTTGTCAGGGAGGCTGTCAAGAGACCTACAGCAACACTACAGGAGCTGCAGGAATTTCTGGCAAGTACTGGTTGTGTACTACATGTGACAACAATCTCCTGTATTCTCCACATGTCTGGACTATGGGGCAGGGTTGCAAGACAGAAGCTTTTTCGTACACAGAAAAACACCCAACCCTGGCTAAAATTTGCAAAACAATACATTAAGTCTCCCAAAAGCATATGGGAAAATGTGTTATGGTCTGATGAGACCAAGGTTGAACTTTTTAGCCACAATTCCAAAAGGTATGTTTGTTACAAAAACAACACTTTGCATCACCAAAACAACACCATACCCACTGTGAAGCATGGTGGTGGCAGTATCATGCTTTGTGGTTGCTTTTCGTCAGCTGGAACTAAGGCTTTAGTCAAGGTGGAGAGAATTATGAAAAGTTTCAAATACCAGTCACTTTTGGCCCAAAACCTTCAGGCATCTGCTAGAAAGCTGAAGATGAAGAGGAATTTTACCTTACAGCACGATAATGACTCCAAGCATACATCCAAATCAACAAAAGAATGGCTTCACCAAAAGAAAATTAATGCTTTGGAATGGCCCAGCTGGAGCCCAGACCTAAATCCAATAGAGAATCTGTGGGGTGACCTGAAGAGGGCTGTGCACAAGAGATGCCCTTACAATCTGACAGATTTGGAGTGCTTTTGCAAGTAAGGGTGGGCAAATATTGTCAAGTCAGTATGTGCCATGCTGATAGAATCCTACCCAAGAAGACTGAATGCTGTAATAAAATCAAAAGGTGCTTCAACAAAGTATTAGTTTAAGGGTGTGCACACTTATGCAACCAGTTTATTGTACATTTTTTATTTTTTTTATATTTTTCCCCTAACAGATTTGTTTTTCAATTGAATTGTACTTGTTATAAGTCACATTAAGGTGGGAAAAGTTTTGAAATTATTTATTGTGGTCTAATTTTTTATATCACAAAAAAACTGGCATTTTAACAGGGGTGTGTACACTTTTTATATCCACTGTGTATATGTGTATACACACACACACACACACATATATATATATATATATATCAGTCTTTTCCCATATATCTACATAATGTATATACATATCATACACACACACACAGATACATTTATATATACATATGTGTGGATATCTGTATTGTCCTACATACCCTAATAATGGTGAGTAAAGCTGCAGTATCATACATCTATAATGTTGCTCAAAGGACCAAAAGTAATGGCTCAACAGTATATAATGCATTTACCTACATACCCGTGTGCCTGCTGGATATCACCACATATACAGAAACAGGTTGGCAGGTGGTATAATGTTGTCTACACACGCATGGACAGGGCACATTATTTTTGCCCACAGGCTTGCCAGCCAAGTGCAAACAATCACATATGGCCATACTGTTAACTGTAGATACATAGCTAGGATAAGTAACAGTTATCTGACTGCTTGGATACTAGATGCAGATAACAGTATGAAGGAATATCACTCTGCAGGCCACAGATGCTGATCAACAAAAGCCTAGTTTGTGCAATCCACAAGTAGTTTTCTGGCAATCATATATAACACAGATGTCAGCTGTGGCACGTGATAAGTATTGTGATTTATAGTGTGTAAGACTAGATAGGTAGGGGTTCTAATCTCACTCCAGGCCACTTGGTATGTGTGTGTGTATCCCCCTGCAAAACAACTGAGAATCTTTCACTGGCTTTCAAACTGCAATAGTTATGGACTTTTTGGCCCTGTAAGTTGCTGCTGGCTTCCAAACTGCCCTCTTCTACAAGTCCTAATGATGTCATCTACCTTAAGACTACCAGCTGCCATTGTGATATCAGACTTAAGCTGTGGTGCATGTAGTAAGTACTGTGATCTATAGTGTGTAAGACTAGACAGATAGGGGTTCTAATCTCACCACAGGCCACTTGTGTGGATGTGTGTGTCTGTATGGTATAAATGTTATCACCGCATTAACTTAGAGGTAGGGTTTTGCATTATTTTATTTGTAGCACGTGATGTGAGCCTCTAAATGCCTGATCACGACTAGGCCTGCTGATGTCATCAAGCATATGTCTTAAAGAGACAGTAATAGCAAACGGTGTGTGTGTTGGCTGCATCACGTACTGTGATCTATAGTGTGCACCACTAGGTAGGTAAGTGTTCTAATCTACATACAGCCAACTTGCATGATGTGTGCGCCATGCCATGTCCTGTAAGCAGTAATTGGAAGAGGTGCTATCCTCAATGAAGCCAGGTTTGTTTGTGTGGCTGGTAGAGCATTTTACATCAGATTATGGAACCAAAGGGCATTTAAACTTCCCTAGCATAAGGCCATACAGTCCTCACAATCTTACACAACTTTATACCCTTATTTACATGATCAGCACATACTGTCCCAGTCCAAGAGGGACACAGGCAGAAGCTTTGCAGTGAAATGACGGTCACCCAGCCAATCATACAGATGTCATGTGATGAGGTGCACTAAGGTGTTCTGTTTGCCTTTAGGCAGGGTTCTTTTTCAAAGGTGTGTTAAAGTCTGCTAGACAGATCTCTCCCACCAACATGTATTACTATCATCACATACTAGGTTAATGTCCTTAGAATGATTAATCCATGTACCAAGCCACCTACAGATATGCAGCATTTACAATCAAGCAGGGTCACACATTGTCCTGTATACAAGAGATCACCTCTGACTAGCCCATATGCCACAGGCTACAATGACACTGATTTCAGATAATCCCCATTGAAAAGATACTGAAGACATGAAGTTTCCTTGTGAGGGACCATACTGTTGTGTGCAACTGCTGGTACTGCTTGGAATGGTACATTACTAAATGGCCACTGCACTCCGATACTGGCATGCTGAGGGAAGAGTGCACACATGGAGGTCATGAGTAAGTCAATTATGGGTGACTGTGCCCTCAGTTATGACATATGATTCCTGTCATACCACTGGGGAGACATGGTGAACTCAGGTATATTAGGTGTAAATGTGTGTGGCCAGGCCTGTGTGCCCAGCTGTATCACCCCTGAGTATGTGCATCACATGTTGTGACTGATGTACTACTTCCCAGGTATACAGATGTTACTGATGGAAATTATACTACATATATATTTGCATGGAGTTTATGGCCATTGGTATGTCAACAGGCATTTGTTCATCAATATCCTCTTGTAGGATATTGACATAACTCACAGGCTCTGAGTGCTCACAGTTTTCAGGCATCATCCAACATTGTTAGCCACAGACATTCAGTATTTGCCTGTATTGTGGTTGAATGGATTCCAATCAGTACAGGACCCAGGACTGAGCCCTGTTGAACACTGCTGCCTACAGATCAGCTATTGGAGGCATACCTCTCAACCATACCAAATTCCTCAGTATTTACCAGTTTTGAGGGCAGAATAATGGGGTGCCACAAATGCCAGAGTGGCCCCATCAATTCCTGAAAATTTTCTGGTTTATTTTTCAAATTTTCTTCCTCGACAAAGTTGTTGCTGACATCATCACATGCGGTGGCATGTTCGATGACATCTGCTTCATGAGACCGACTTCCAGCCAGTCAGAATTTGGCTGAGGGCCTATGGGTTGGACTGTGTTGTGTGTGTGTGTGTGTGTGTGTGTGTGTGTGTGTGTGTGTGTGTGTGTGTGTGTGTGTGTGTGTGTGTGTGAGTGTGTGTGTGTGTGTGTGTGTGTGTGTGTGTGTGTGTGTGTGTGTGTGTGTGTGTTTGGCGGTGGTTAGTCTGTTGAACTGTCTTCATTACAAAAAAAAAACTGCTGTTACACTTGGAATTCTACATTCTTAACTTTCTGTACAGTGTAGTACTGCAGCGAGTGAGTGGAGTGTACTACTGCAGCGAGTGAGTGGAGTGTACTAAACCTTTTTCTCTACAGTAGTGCAGCCGCAGCGAGCAAGTATGCTAACTAAATAATAAATATAAGTGCAGCAGAGTGCAGAGTCCAATCCAGACTGGTCCCACCCGAATCCCGATTCCCACTTAGTCAGAGAAGTCAGTCAGTGTTTTGCAACTTGCACTCCCAGGAATCTGAAGTGCTGGAATCATCGGACCCAGACCCAGCATTGTATAGAGCATAGGGCAGTACAATGAACAAACCTACACAAAGCTGGAGTCTTTCACAAAAAGAAGTGAAATGTCATTAATACTATTTAAACAAATCAAAAACTTTAGTAAAAGCACCTGTAGCTCTGAACCTTCAATCTTCAAAATGAAGAGCACTTCCTCTCATAATGTGGAACCAATGGGTGAAATCTGGAACACTTACTAACAGCTTACTAATAATTTAATTTAACAGATCCTTTAAATGTAATACTTTGAGGAAGATGAACTTTTTAAAACCCTAAATGAGAAACATCCCTCACTTACGCACCATATCTCCCACTATCCCCAAGTAAGAGGTGGTACCCAGCAGCGAGGGAAGTAAGCTATGTGGCAGCATCCTGCGTTTCTTAGTAACCATATCACACTTTTTTTCTGTCTGTTACAGATTCTACCTTTCAACTACAGCTCTTCTGAATGGATAACCTTGTCACAATGTCTACAGGTGGCAGGCTTATTTAACTGCTTCTGAGTGTGAATGGGTATATGCTGGTTTTAAAGATGTTGACAAAGAGGAGCATCGGTAACCCTGAGGTATAAAAAGCTCTAAGTAACTGACTTTTAAGTAAATTCATATACCGTTTTAGCAAACTGCCCTTGGCAGTGGCAACTAGTTCTGCATGATAAAATTCATAGCTATTTGATTTCGCAAAATGATTTTACAAGCTGTGAGTTAACTGGGCAGCATTACAATGTTATGTTGAATTGTATATGTTGGTTATGGGGTATAACTTATCTGTATGTAAGTGAGTTTTCACATGGGTTAGTTTTGAAATGGTAAATGTTCTGTAAAAATATGCTGTTATTATTAACGTTCATGTACAACACTGGACAAAACTGCAGTCCATGCTGTAGCCTGCTACAGATCCCCCCACAATGCCCCAGGACTCTCACTCTGGAAAACTTCAAAGTCCAGCCTAATACCCTTATACTGGGAGACTTTAACTACCCCACCATTAGTTGGAACTACTCCTGCTCCAACTCCTTTGCCCGTTTCCTGGAATTCATCAACTCCAATGCCTTGGACCAACTCAGTCTCACCCCCACTAGGGGAAATAACATTCTTGACCTAGTTATTATAAACATGGGGGACGGCTGCTCTACTCCTATGAGAAAGCCCACCCTGGTTAGATCTGACCACAAGTTAATCACCACTGATATCCAAATCTCGCCCCCACCCCCAAAAAAGGAAACCAAAGTGAAAAACTTCTCCAAAGCTAACTTTGAGCTTCTAAGGACAGAAGTGGCAAGCTTCACGTCATCCACAGAAATAGGGAATGGGAGTATGGCTGATGAATCATACACCAAAGCATTGTATGAGCACCTACACAATTGCATATAAAGGGCCATACCAAATAGAACCAAAATGCTCTCCTCTAAAAAAAGGAAGCCAGTCTGATGGACCCCTGCCATTAACAAACTCTACAACAGAAGGAAGAAAAAACTGTTGCAGAGAAAGGTAAAGACTGATGACTGGAAAAATTCCCTTGGAAATCTCAGTAAAAAACTGAGATCTCTTGCCAAATCCACCAAAGCTAGTTACGAAAACAAAATTGCTACAGGTACTAAGAACAACCACAAGGCTTTCTTTAGATATGTCAAGAATCTGCATAATAATACACAGATTTGCTTGGAGCTACAGCACAATGGCACCACTTATACTGAATGAACTGACATTGCCAATATCTTGGCAGACAGGTTCAGTGCAAATTTTACTCCCCCTCACCCCCTAAAAGGCCCATCCACATACCTGAGGAATACCAAATCCCTATCATCATGACTGCACAAGTAATAACCGCACTGACCAAAGCTACAAACACAGATTTCATGAGACCAGACAATACACAGGGTTGTGTCCTACATGATTTACAAAAAGAAGTGGCACCACACCTGAGTACTCTGTTCAAGTACAGTCTCAGTTGAGGCTTTGTTCCCACTGAATGGCACACTGCTACAGTCATCCCACTCCACAAAGGGGGTCAGACTATGACCCTGGTAACTACTTCCCAATCAGCTTGACAAGCCTGATCTGTAAGGCTATGGAACATATTATTGCAAATCTTATAAACAAGGAAATAGGCGACCTTCAAACCCTGGATCCCATACAGTTTGGGTTTGTGAAAGGTAGATCATGTCTGCTCAATCTAATAGACTTCGTAGCTGTCACCACAGCAGTGGATGAAGGCAAAGCTGTCCACACAGCCTACCTTGACCTAGCCAAAGCCTTTGACACCATTCCACACTCTGGAATCATTGATAGGCTCAGTTATCTGGGCATTGACCCTTACATCACTAGATGGGTTGCAAACAGGCTCACTGACAGAACCCACATGGTGAAAGTAGCTAACTCCAAATCTGACTACTGGGCAGTTACAAGTGGAGTCCCACAAGGATTGGTTCTGGGTCTTCTCCTGTTTGGTATCTACTTCTCTGAAGTTCAAGCCAACACCAAGGGACTCTGGTTAAGCAAATTCGCACTTGACTGCAAACTGGGGGCTATTATTGATTCTCAAGCTAATGTGGACATCCTACAAAAAGGCCTCACAGAGACCAATGACTGGTGCCAAAACCATGGCCTTAGGCTAAATGCCATAAAATGCATAGTCATTCCATTTGGGAAAAACACGATGCCCACTAACTACCATATCGAATGGAACCTACTTAACTCTGAAGGAGTTATAAGGGATCTAGGGACACAGGTAGATAGCAACCTCTCCTTCGACAACCACGTCACCACTGTAGTTAGAAAGTCCTTCTATGTGGCACATATCATCACAAAAGGTTTCTCATCCAGGAAAAAAGAAGTAATTATTTCTCTCTACTCATCCCTCATCAGGCCCATTATAGAGTACAATACCCCATTTGTCATGTACCTCACCAGGCACCCCTATCAACTGGAGAGGCCACAGAAATTCCTCACTCCGAGGATCTTGGGACTCAAACACGTGCCTTATGCAAACTTAAACTTTACTCCATCACAAATCGCCTACTTAGAGGCAATCTCTGCTTGACGTACAGAACCATGTCTGACCTAGTTTTGCTAGACATGCTTATCTGAACAAATCCCAATCCCCTCATGCTACTCACTCCAAAGACCTCAACCTTATCACCACATTAAACAGAACCTACTGGAGGGATTGGTTTTTAACCCAGAGACTCCCAATACTCTGGAATAAACTCCCCATTGATGTCAAGCAGAGCACCTCACTGGCCCTCTTCAGGAGAAATCTTGATGAGTGGATGGCAGGTAGGAAATTCACCCTGGGGATCACTTCAAATGCGCTGCTAGATAGGGGCACAGGGAACTAACATCTGGTAAGCCAGATGACTGGGAACACTATTGTGATAGGCTTGCAGTGGCTCCAGGGCCGTTAGCCTAGTACTTACCTATGAACCTAAACAGGGGGTTGATATTCTGGCATATTTTGTTTATTCTAATAGGTAGTTGTTTAATTTACTGCAAGCACTGAAAAGGCAATCAGTTCCTTCCCTTAGTGGCTGCTTCTCTGTCTGAAAAGGCTAAACTTTTTATGGTGGAGTACATTTATCAAATCTTGAAATGAATCTGATGTGTACTGTACTAGAAAGGAAGGGCAGTGAGGGATTTTGCATGGAAGTGACAGGTATTGGAGGTATGAAGTAGTGTCCTGCCCAGACAGCAGGATGCCCTAAACTTCAATTTACTGATTATTATTGCAGTGTCACTTCGCATAGGATAATGAGGCTTTAGTGTTTATATTGTTTTAACAGATGCAAACTATACCTCTCAATTGTCCAGATTTTTGGATCATATTTTTGGTTTGTTCCTCTTACAATTTGTGGTTTTCTGGCAAAATCACAGGGGTTATCTGAGGATTGATGTTCATAAATAATTACATACAGTTGAGTTTCAGACTTAAAATCTTTCAGAAAATGTATGTTAAAACAAACCCTGTTACTGTATCAACTCTGGGCCATTGTCCCCCCATTTTGTTGAGTTTTGTCCAGATTTCTTGAACTAAGAAGTTGAGAGGTATGCATCATCCTTTGAATTCAAACTTTGGGTTGGGCTTTGTCCAGATTTATTGCACTAAGAAGTTGAGAGGTATGCATCATACCCTGAATTCACTTTTACTTAATGGCAGGCTGTGTGTGTGTGTTGAGAGGTATGCATCATATTTTGAATTCACTTTTACTTAACGGCAGGCTGTGTGTGCTGAGAGGTATGCATCATACTTTGAATTCACTTTTACTTAACAGGCTGTGTGTGTGTGTGTGTGTGTGTGTGTGTATGAAATGCTCCAGTTAGGTATAGCTGGTGGGTTTCAATGCTGTTTCAATGAATGTGAGTTTTAAGGGAAGAGAAGTTTTAATGCTAAATCTATTTTCATTACGGGACTGTATTGCTTTGTTTAGCAGATGTCTATTAGTGTTTGTGCTATAAAATATAAAAGTTTTAAATGAAATCCAAATAATCATTGTAGAAGTAAAACAGTATGCACACTGCTGTGTTTATGGTAAATGGGATGAAATAGCCACATAATAGGACATTAGAATGGCTGCAGGGGGGCTGTGTATGGGTGGGCCCCATTCAACTATGATTTTATGAGGGGGAAGGACAGCACAAACTCTAGCTACGGCACTGATCAGTAGGCCATGCAGAATGACTTTTCGAGTTCCTAGAAAACTATAATATTCTAAGGATTAGAATATTACCTACCATTCACCAGGTTGAATAAGGAGAAAATTACAGTCAGCTGCCTGTCGGGTGCCAGGATCCGCCACATAACGCATGCACTCAAGTCACTCCACAACAAGTACAAATATGACTCAGTCATTGTCCATGTTGGAGTGAATGACTTGAGACGTACCTCCCTGGACTACATGAAAAGAGACATGGAAGAGCTCTCGGACCATGTGGCCCAGGCAGGTATGACCCTAGCCCTGAGTAGCATCCTGCCTTCACCCAGAATGATACCACAATATAAGGATAAAATGATTGACTTGAACAATTGGCTAAGCTTATGGTGTCATTCAAAGGGGATCCAGTATCTGTCTGCCTGGGATGATATGATTGACAGACCACGATGCTTTGCCAGAGATGGTCTGCACCTGTCGCCTCTGGGATTCAGGTTACTGGCTAAGGCTCTTGCCACCCCTATAGTGCCTTTTTTAGGCAAACTTCAAAGGACAAAACCACCACCGTAACAGGTGCAAGCATGCAAAATCTGAAGGTAATGCTACTCAATGCTAGAAGTCTAAACCTCAAAATGCACTCTCTCGAGGCACTCCTAAAAATGGAGAACATCGATATCTGTGCAGTAACTGAGACCTGGTTCAAGGCTCCAGAGAGCACCCCTGCAATACCAGGCTACAACTCTTACCACACTTTTCAGCCACCAAACCAGGACCGAAACACTAAAGGTGGAGGAGTGTCAATATTCACCAAGGATATTCACACCACCAGGCTAGTTGGCCAACACAATATGTCTGAAATTCTCCAAGTGCAACTAACACTAGGTAAGACTACAATCCAAATTGTAGCTTGCTACAGATCCCCCACCATACCCCAAGATTCTCACTACACCTTTCTAAACATACTGGAAAATATTAAGATAGAACCAAACACCCTAAATACTGGGTGATTTTAACTACCCTGCCATTAACTGGGAAAACTACTCATGTCCCAACACCTTTGCGCAACGGTTCTTGGAATTCATAAATTCCAACGCCCTGGATCAACTAATCCATAGTCCCATCAGGGGCTCCAATATCCTAGACCTGGTCATTACCAACATGGGAAATCAATGCTCCATACCTATGGTCACCCCCTCATTAGTCAGGTCTGACCATAAGCTAATCACCCTTAACATCCACATCCACCCCCACCCCCCAGTAAAGAAACCACCATAAAAAACTTCTCCAAAGCCAACTTCATGCTACTCAAGTCAGAAGTGACAAACTTCATGACACCCATGCAGACGGGAACTGAAAGTTCAACTGCTGAATCCTACACTAAGGCACTGTACGAGCACATCCACTCATGCATGAATCGTGCCATCCCAAATAGAACCAAAATGCTCTCATCCAAAAAAAGGAAGCCAATCTGGTGGTCCCCTGCCATAAACAAACTTTACAACAAAAGGAAGAAACTTTTGCAGAAAAGAGGAAAATCCCAGGATGCAAAAAACTCCCTTACTAGCCTCAGTAAGAAACTGAGATGCCTCATAAAATCCTCCAAAGCTAGTTACGAAAATAAAATTGCCAAAGATTCCGAAGACAACCACAAAGCATTCTATAACTATGTCAGAAATCTAAATGGCAATGCTCAGATCTGCTCTGAGCTAAAACAGAATGGCATTAAATATACTGATCCGAAGGATATTGCCAATATCCTGGCAGATCGATTCAGTGCCAACTTCACCCCCTCTCACCCCCTAAATGGCCCATCTCAATACCGGAAGATTGCCAAATTCCAGTAATAACGGCCACACAGGTACAAAACGCACTCTCTAAAGCCAAGAATACAGCATCCATGGGACCAGATGACATCCCAGGCTGTGTACTACATGAAGTACAATATGAACTGGCACCTCACCTAAGTGTCATGTTTAATCATAGCCTCACCTCAGGTTTCGTGCCCACTGAGTGGCGCAGAGCTACAGTTATCCCAATCCACAAGGGGGGATCCACCTTGGATCCCGGAAACTACCGTCCCATCAGTCTGACAAGCCTTATCAGCAAGGCCATGGAGCGTATTATCATGGAACTTATAAACAAAGACATTGGCAACCTTCAAACACTGGACCCCACCCAGTTTGGGTTTGTGAAGGGCCGATCTTGCCTCCTGAACCTGATTGTCTTCTTTGAATCAGTCTCCAGAGCCATGGACAAGGGTAAGGTGGTCCACACAGACTATAGACCTTGCCAAGGTCTTTGACACCATCCCCCACTCTGGAATCATAGATAAACTTACTAAGTTGGGCATTAATCCCTATGTCACCCAATGGGTTGCTAAATGGCTTACTGATAGAACCCACACTATAAAAGTAGCCGACTCCAAATCCAGCTCCAGACAAGTGACAAGTGGAGTACCTCAGGGTTCAGTCCTGGGGCCGCTCTTGTTTGGCATCTACTTCTCTGAAGTACAGGTCAACACTAAGGGACTCTGGCTAACAAAGTTTGCAGATGACTGCAAACTGGGAGCCATTACTGAATCCCCAAATTATGTGGATACTCTACAAAAGGGCCTTACAGAAACAGATGCTTGGTGCCAGAGCCATGGGCTCAAGCTCAATGCCAAGAAATGTATTGTTATCCCCTTTGGGAAAAACATGTATCCATGAATTACCATATAGGTGGCAGTACACTAAACACAGAAAGTGTGATAAGAGACTTAGGGACACAGGTGGACAGTGGTCTCACCTTCGATAACCACATCGCCACAACAGTCAGGAAATCCTTCTATGTGGCACACCTCATCACGAAGGGCTTTTCATCCAGAAAAAAGGAGGTCATTGTCCCACTGTACTCATCCCTCATTAGACCCATTATAAAATACAACACCCCATTTGGTATGTACCTCTCAAGACATCTGCAACAACTGGAAAGGCCTCAGAAATACCTCACTAAAAGAATCACAGGTCTAAAGCAGATGCCCTACGCTGACCGCCTTAAAAAACTCCAGCTATACTCTGTCGCATATCGTCTACTCAGAGGCGATCTCTGCTTAACATACAAGGCCATGTCAAACCCAGAGCTGTTGGACATGCTACACTTAAAGAAATCCCAATCCCTCAGAGCTACACGGTCCAGGGATCTAAACCTTGTCATCACAATAAACAAAACATGCTGGAGGGATAGGTTCCTGACCCAGAGACTCCCCAGACTCTGGAATAGATTGCCCATACATGTCAAGCAGAGTGCCTCTTTGGACCTCTTCAAGAGGAACCTTGACAATTGGATGGGAGAAAGGAAATTCACCCCAGGGATCACGTCAGTCGCCCTGCTAGACAGGGGTCCAGGAAAGTAAATAATGTGGGAAGAAATAGCCAGGGAATTGTTATGGCTAGGCTTGTATAGGCCCTAGGGCTGATAGCCTAGTACCAACCTATGAACCATTAAATGCCCTACTTTTACCACAAAACCCACATACTGCAAGTCACCAAAAAAAAAATCCTAAGGTTCATCTTCTTCTCCCTTCTCAGTGAACATCAATGCTACACATTTCAAAAAATGGTTACCATTTACTACAGGGTCTAGGGCCACATTTTGGTTGTCTGTTCTTCAGTTTGCATTTGAATGTTGGTATCCCACAATTTCAATAGAGTGGCCGGGGTTACATAATTATGTATGAAAATTTTATGTTAATCAGTGTACAGATTTGTACCTATTTTTCATGGGCCTTTGTCCAGATTTTTGATGTTTCCAGGCTGAGAGGTATGGAGGCGGATGTCCCTATGTTGAGTATGTCTGCCATCAATGGGCCACTTAGTGACCCCTATAAAAATATTACAGTGGATGCCTAAGTGGGTGCTTTTGTAAATGATGCCTGAGTGGGAATATAGTCAGATGGCTTGGCTAAGTCCAGGGGCTTGTATGTCCTTATGTCCCCTCACCCAGGTCCTTGGTGACTGCCTTTGACATGTCCACCATGTTTAACAGTCATGATCTCACTGTCATACATCCAAACTGTGTACAGTCAACTGTGTTTAGATCACATTTATGTGTGCTGATCAGCTCCATGATGATTTGCCCTACAGGCATACAAACAGGCAAAGAGGTCTACAGTTCCGGTAGTCAGTGGATGCAGCACCTCAGTTGTCGTTGTCCAGTCAGCTGGGGTGCAACCAATGGTGTCAGTATGACTGCAAGGTGTTCCCAGTGGTGTTCATAATCCTTGTCATATCCCATGTAGGTAGCATGTCCAATAGATGCTGTTTATCCCACATAGAGAAGCCAGTTACAACCTGCTCTGCTGATATAGAAGATATGGGCAGGTTGTAGGAATGTCATGCGGCAACATGTGGTGGGGACAGGGGAGTGCAGTTGATGCAGAACCTGTGGGACTACAGGTTAGCTATGAGTACAAAGCCATTATATGTGTTATTATGTATGAGTTTACCAACAATCTGGGCCTGTCATCTGAGGTCACACATTTAACTACACTGTGCGTTGTGATTCCGCTTTGTGCAGGTGCCTAATTTTGTCACTTACTGTGTCTACATGACATCACAACAACACTATGAGTTGTTGTAGCTAAGGAGGTTGGGCCTCCATTTTAGGGGAACACTCTCACCTCAACTGTCATACAGCAATGTCCACTTCCTATTGTACAGCCTGCTAATGGCAGTTGTTTACCAGGCAGATTTGCTGTGCCATGAGGAGCCAGTGTCCCTCGTCAGGCACAGCCGAGTCCAAGCAGTTTTACTGCTGCTTGCATAATGCATTGGTCTAGAGCTTAGTAGACCTGCCTGCCCCATCTGAGGGGGGTGGGTGCAGCCAAGCTATGAAAACCATCCCACAGGCGATAATAAATTGCTTTGTTGAAACATATGCCTGTAATGTCTGCAAGGGGCACTAGTTTTGGTAGTTTTAATGAAACTGAACTGTGGTCAGCTCCCACAAGGGAGGACCTCACAGTGGAGGGCTGCAGTGGTCACCCACACTGGTAAACACATGACGCAATACGTTGGCTCCCCTTGCAGGGATGTCACGGCACTGCTTAAGCGCACTGTAGGTAAGGACTTGGACTCATCTTTGGGTAAGTGAGCTTCAGCACAACTAAGCAACACAGTTGTTGGTCACTTAATGCCACCCGAAACCATGGGGTAATGATATATCTTGATAGACACATGTACATCCAAATAAGCACAACGGGTGTCGGGATTCATGGAGCTGCTCCTGTAGCTGGCAATTGCTTGATTATGTGTCCTTTCAGTAGTGAATGGCATCTGAAGCGTCTCTGGGAAATCACAGTGTTTCACAAAATCTTGATGTGTATCTATCCTTAATGAGTATGTATACACCACCTGCATTACCTTGCACACCATCACTTTGAAGTCTGAACATGCAGAAGTACATGCAGTCTGGTATGGCTGTGGTGCTGTCCGCAGCCTTGAACCAGATGTCCTTGACTGCACACGTCTGCATATTCCAAGGTGAGGACACCTTCCACTGACTGGGGTTTAGTGTTGCGATTCCCAGCGTGTAGCAGTATAAACATGATGTATGAAGATGGTGTTCTCATTGCAAAGTTTTCCCTCCAGACAGAGTGCATATGAGATGCATTGTGGGGGTGCCAGCAGTCTTGGCCAGTACTTTAAATCTCAGGGGTGAGAGATGAAAACCATCACTGGTGAGGCATTGATGCCTGTTGAGCAAGGCATCCCAGGCAGACATGTAGTAGATCCCCTTATAATGACACCACATGCTAAGGCAATTATTGACTTTCATCAATTTCCATGTGTATGGAGCCATCATCCTAGGTGAGAGTCAACTGAAGCTGAAAGCTATGCATGTACCCACAAGAGACACAGACTGTCCAAGCTCAGTCATGTGTCTGCATACAGTCTGGTGACATATGTTCTTAGTCATGAACACCTGTAGGAACTATGATGTCAACATTATATTACCTGATATTCCTTGATTTGCAGAAATGTGTGGTAAGGCGTATTATGTCAACCCACAGGCAGCTAACTGTGATCTTTCCCATATGCAGCCTGTTGACACAGAATGTGTTTCATGATATAATCACCTATGAATAAAAGGTGTGATTTTGTATTTAGCCTCAGGTGCTTGACCGGTGAGAGAGTGGTGCATGCAGTATTTTGTGTACTGTGCTCTCCAAAGGCAGGATTTTCTGAGGTGTCTTTTGTTTGGGAATGTTTCTGGTAAGGTGCTGCACACATGTAGGTGTGTGTGATGTGGGTGTAGGTGGTGCAGAATGTAAGCTGTACATGTTGGCAAAATGCACATTGCCATATGCAATGAGTGCTATTGGAGACACCAAGGAAGCAAAGTTTGAAATGCAGTGACATCTGTTAAATGTTTGTGTGTCAGAGGAGTAGAATAGTGGGGACACTTTCCACACATCAGCAGGTCCTGCAATGTTAAGGGTCATGCTGCCACACCCTTGGAGTTGAAAGACTGACATAAGTGTTTTAGGCACTCCTTGCAGTGAAGATATGGATGCCTGTGCAAGCACAGAGGACTTGTTCAACTTTGCTGACATTACATCGCCCTTGCAAGTGTATGACACCTGTCAAGCAACCAGACAGCAAACTGGTTGTTGTGTGACATGTGAGAACACAGACGTGTTTTAGGTATATAACTGTACAGTATGACATGTCTAAGACCTTTTCGTGGATTAGAGATACACGAGTACGCTGAATGATGCCATTGTCCTTGTTATCCTGTTATATACATATGAACCTATGGAGCTATGCACCTATAGAGCTATACCTTGTTGAAGACATATTTCTTCTGTGCTGACATTCCATCCTGTGCTGTGACATCTATGGGTTTGTTGCCACTGTGTATCCATAGGTGTCCCCTACAGATTCCTGAAACTGAAAGAAACAGGTCCGTGAATCACCTTTCATTGTACAAGTATACAGCCATTACATCATACAACATAAGGTTCACAAAATATGTGGCTTACTCATTACAAATGTCAGCATACAGTATCTATTAGTAACCAGTACAAGTGGCATGGCAAAGCAACACTGCATTACACAAGTACATGTTAATTTATGTAGTCACTCTGTGCATTAGACACACAGCTTCATTTCCCTGCATCAATGATGAGGATGACAGGGATGTGGCACAAGTATCATCACTTGCACTGGGTGTTGTGTGGGGGGTGCAGTAGGCCTAGTCTGACCCAATAGGTTGAAAGCATGTGTGAGAGCCAGGAAGGGAAGCAGACAAAATGGACCTTGGAAATGCTGTGCGTGTCTGTGGGTGACCTGAATTTGACAGTGGTGTGTGAGTGTGTGTGTGTGAACACAGTCAAACTCAGTGCTATCCCTATATGTGTCCATGTTGGACATCTTTGAACCATGCAGGGTAGAGTTGACAGTCCACAGTCTCTGTCCCCAAAAACGGGAACTGGCTCTGCCAGGAGTTGCATTGGCACCTCCATACTCAAGGTCAGATGTGGTGCTAGTACGTGACAGTGACTGCTGTCTGCTGGGACCGTGTCCATATCCAGGACCACGAGTCCAAGGTCTACCACATCTTGGTAAAGACAACACACTCTCTTCTGGAGGGCTGGATGTACTGCCATTATGGGAGCATGACTGTGCATGGCCACGAGGACTTGCAGAAGATGAGGTTGCTTACCTACGTCCACGAGTCCAATCCACAACTCCAACCAGACATTCCAGCACAATGTGTGTTCCAAGGCAGATATTGTGAGATCTGTCTCAGATCACCTTCTTTCCACTGCATCAGTGACCAGATCCAGGGTGTCACCAATGCGGTGGAAGCAGTCATGGATGTCAGACTGTGCTACATCCATAACCCTGAGCATACATCTGGAGTTCCTTTCAGAACACGCTTGTGCCTCCATGATGGCCCAAAACATGCGCCGAGTGAACCATGATGTGACGTCTGCAACAGGTGGTGGAAAGACAGCAGGCCTCTTATGAGCACCCCTATCAATCCACCTGTATAGAACCTCACCAGCTCTCTGGCTATGGACAGTGTCTACACTCACTGGAGCCATAGTTGCCACACTTTCCTGTTCAATGACCCCACCCTCTGTGTGTCCAATATCTGTGGCATACTGACTGTGTGCAGTGACAATAAGGCCAGAAGAGTGGGACAAATTCAGCCCCTGAAACCCACACCTGTGCCTGAGTCTGGCCACCATCATCATAAGAGTTTGAAGAGACACTGACATCAGGTTGTGTAGGAGACAGAGACCCCCCCCCTCCCCCGGTCAACTGTGATAAGAAAGGGAAAAGCAGTACATTAATAACTGCACTATTATGCTCTGTAGTACTATACTGCAATATATGTAAAGCTCTATACACTGCTGTCACTAATACAGACCTGTTTAAAACCAGTCTTGTATAGTAGGACATGAGGACATTACTTTTTCCAAACACGGCTGTAGTTACTTGTAAATAAAAGCTCTTTACACAGCAATCTCATCAGCAACAATGAGGTACATTGTAGAGATTTGTGAAGACACTGCACAGTTGACATATATGGCAATCTGTAATGTCCTGACAATACTGTCACATCTATCAGTGTGGTCACACCTACAAGGCATAGGTATGACTCTAATGTGTGTACAGTCAGAAAATATCTGTGCAGTTGGCAATCATGCCGACAGTACAGCAATCCAAGCAGCAGGCCTGGGATGACACTATAGGGAATACATTGCTGTAAATCTACATCTGTAACAAAACAGTGTTGTGCTTACCAGGATCAGGACCATGGCCTTATCTGATACCTGACAGACTTCTGAAAAGTTGAGGGGGAGGTAATGTAAGTAATATTACATGTTGCAGTATAACAAGGTAATATGTCCCTAAATCTCACATTTACAGTAGCTACTGTGTTAATTGCTATGTTGGTCAAAATCTGAGCATGAGATTCAAACTGCAGTTAACCCCTCACAGAACAAAGACCTGACACCTATATAAAAGTATATACACCCTGGTACATTGAATGCTACAGTATTCCAATGCTGATCAAACTAAGTTTACCTGGACACTCCTCTTGTATGGAAACTGGCACCCACATCCACAATGTATGGTGTGATGAATGTCTGTGAGCTGTCGTGTGTTCCTAGGTTCACCAGGAATTCCTCAGTGGCTGAGAGTGGTTGTTCTGCTGCAGGCCCTCCACTGGTGACACCATGATCCCTGGCTTCATCTGCTGCTCTTCTGCATGCAGCATTAATCATGTCTGTTGCACAGTGTCGAACCTGCTCATATGTCCTGCTCTGATGACCTATGGTATTCACTTCACAGACAAGGTCAGCCCACAATGCTGCGCACTGATCCCTGTTTTGCCTCCCCCTGGACAGTAGGAGCTCATGGTGTTGATGGAGACCTTCCAGTATTATATTATTCTCATGAAAGGGGCACAGCATCTGGGATACAATTCCCTGAAAGACAACAAAATGGGAACACATGTCAGGATCACATACATGGAAGTACACAATGTAGAGATAAGAACATAATGGCTGGTAGTATCCACTGCTTGATCACACATGTCATATTCCACAGTGTGCAAACATACTAAGCATGTGGACACAATTAAGATACTAGTGATAGTCAACTATTGCCGTGTGTGCCATGACAGATACTGCTGTATAATCATATACCCAACACTGGAGTCCATTGTAGTGTGTCCCTTAGGGGCAACCCTCCTGATATGTCAAAACAACAATGCCATACAAATAGTGTGCTGTTACAACCACTATAAAGGGACAGTCTCATGAGACCAGTGTGCCACATTGACAAAAACATTCCACCCTTGAGGTATTGTACATCCTTTGTAGCTGTAACAAATCTGGTGATCAATAACATATCATTATCACAATTCTAAGAAAAGCTTAATGCTGTAATCCCCATTCCCCCTAAGTATATTCACACATATGCATCATATTGTAAACAAAAAGGTTACATACTTGATGGAGTACAATACTCATCTGCTGATATCTGCAGATATATCAAGTTTCTGGCAATGCGTTTTACTGTCTGGAGTAAGTCTGGTTCCCATAGCCAGCTATTTGCCTTTTTAACATGCTTCTCATTACCAGGTGATTGCCTCTTAACCAATCTGTGGTTCTAAAATGCTAATTGCAGCCAACACAGCTGATTTGCAGTATAATCAGCCAATGACATGCAACCACTGAGTAAGATATAAGGCCTTCATGTAGATTAGTAGCCCTTTCTGATATGTTGTGATGGACATTACTGGGGTCAAGAGAGTACATCATTATAGAGGGTAGGTCTGTAGCAGCTACTTTTACATACAGATGTGTGTACTACAGGCTACAGCTGCAAGCAACAGGCATAGGCAGAGAATGTGAACACTTTGGAGGACAAGCTGTAAGAGTAACTGTGGGAGCTGTGTCAGGCTTGTTGTAGAGGCAGAGCCAGAGTGAGGGTGCCCCTTCCAGTCAAATTAAGGCATGTGTTTAGGGTATGCTAGGCAACAGTATCACTTACAGAGTACTAGGCAACATGTCTGTTGACTCCTTGAGCAACATAAGGGGTAAATATAACATTACGTCAACCATTTGGGCAACTGTCAGGCCATGTGTTACATTGTGGTACTCATCTGGAGCGTGTATGCTGCAGTCCTTGTTAATAGCAGGGAGCTTCATATGTGTATGTTAGTTGTGCAGCTCTGCTAGCCTGTAATGTGATTATGAAAGGTGTGTGCACCACACTCTGATATTAGTGGGCCTCATTTGCATTACTTCAGTTAAAATCCTCTGTGAATGCATATTAATGCATGACCTGACACTTTATGCACTTGTAATGTTGCTATATGGATACGTGAATTGTGTTCCTATCTGCAGGCCTGTGACTTCCATCAGTGAAAAGCAGACATGTCATTTGGAATGCATTGTGTGGATAAAGAGTGCATGACTCAGTCATTAATTGCTGGCTACACAATAATGAAATTTAAATGCTGCACACCACTGGATTTTAACACAGGCCTGTGTGTGGCAAAACTTACCGTTTGCACAGCATTTAGCAAACTGAGCTACTGAGTCACTGTTACAACAGGTGTATTTGTCAAGATATAAATGCACACATACAGGGTGTGACATAATTTTTACATCCATCATTATGTGAATGGCTTTATAGGGATGTATTTCTCCACCAGAGTCCCAGCTGAACATGTATGTTGCCATTAATGTTTTAGCACGTGCATTTCTAAATGTTGCTGGTAAATGTGCACATTTACCTGCTATTAGAGACCTCACTTGCATCCATAATTCCATGTCTTGCTTCCTACTGGTGTACTCTTGTACCAGACTCCAAGTTACACTTCCATTTTTTCCATTACTCTTTAAGCAAGTTTGCACAATGCGCAGCTCTGCTTAAACTCATTAATGACTGTAACTTGCAGTTACTATATTTTGCTTAAACTACCTATTTTACTTAACAGCTGTGTGGTGTGGCACACTGATGTAGTGGTCTGCAGGTGCAATAGTCTTGGGTTCAAACTAGGGGACAGGTGTGTATTTTGTGTGTGTTTATTATCATTTAAAACACATTTCAATACAGCTTCATTTAGCTAAGCTGAGCAATGTTGCATGATGTACTGTGTCACGCAATAAACTTTAAAGAAAAATGGGGAGATATGAAACTGATGAAAAGGGGTGCAGGCAGGGCAAAAAACATACTGAAAGGCAGGTAGGTATGTGCAGAAAGGATGTACCATGTATCCATTTCTTGTACAGCAACAACTGTGCACTTTGACAGAATTTGTAGATGAATTTGGACTCTCACCTTCAGAGAGAGGGATGAGGAGAACATAAGTGCATTGTCAAGTCAATTGGGCCAAATTGTGTGTGTCCAGTTGGCATGTGTCTGAAATGGAGAGCTATATATGAGATATTTTTTTATTTGGGGGACAGGTACCAATTTTTTTTTTAAGGTGAGAGTGGAATGTTGCAGAAAGGACATAGATACGTGTGGGGGAGGTAAGTTGGGTACATGAGGAAGCTTTTGCAGACAGTCAAGACTGCAAACAGGGGTGGTATGTGACAGAAGGGGGGGTGAACACCTTGAATGGGGAAGCTGTTCTGGAATCTCAGTCTCATGGACCTCTACAAGTTAGCAGTGTGACTCAAGTCCCCACCCATGGGACTGCTGGCACTGCTCCATCACTGCAATGGGAGTGACAGTAGTGGAGGCTGGGCTTCGGGGTGAGCCTACTCCACCAGGGCGGCCAGCATGCTCTCCATCCAATGCAGGTGGCATCCAAACCCATGGTACATGATCCTGCACACCAAACCTGGCAGTTCGTTACAGGTGACAACTCCACCCTCCACCACTACTCCCAGAGAGGGGATGAGCCCAGTCCTGAGTGGGAATTATCCGATGGCATAGGCAGTGCAGCAGCAGCAGAGGGGGTACCCACCAGGCTGGGTTCCATTGCCATGCCCGGAGAAGGCAAGGTAGGTGAATCACCTGGAACTGGCCTACCTTGACCCGCTGTAGTAAATTAGATACAACAATAAGTTAAGGTTAGTAATAACCAAATCAATGTTAGTATTAACATAATGGAACATAATATTGATTAATCCAAATACATATCAAGGTATATTATGTGGAACACAACATAAAATAACATAACAGTAAGTATGTTAACAGCAAGCCAGTATGAAATAACCCATAAGGCCAACAAAACAGTTAAACAGAATATATTAATATGAAATCATAATAATAAATAATAAATTAAAGAAAATAAGGGGTGGAGAGAGAGAGAAAAACATACCATTAGTGACGTCGCAGATGATATTCATAAAAAGACTTCTATTACATAACTCTACAGGTGTGCAGTGTCAGTTGTGAGTACAGTGACTACAATTCTTCTATAGAATTGTGATTACATACAATTCTTCTACAGAAGATGTAGCACATACATTCCTCTCAAGCTGTTAGTATGGGCCAAGCACTAACAAATGCACATACACAACTACATGGAACTGTTTCACATAATGTGCATGTACTTGACTACCAAGTTGTTCTGTAAATCGATTTTAAAATATAGTGCAGTCCAGATAATCATTTGTCTGCTGATCATGGACCAGGCAGAATGAGCTGCTGTATTTACATTATGAAAAAGTGTGACAGTTGAGAGGTATGTTTGTGTACATTAAGTAGACTAGACAGACATCATGTCTTAATTGGCAGGCATGGGAGTAGAACCCAAAAGCTGTGACAGCAGGGGGCATCTGCAAATAATGTAAGAATTGACTGCATCAACTTAGAACAGACATGCAATGAATACAGCCCTACTGTAAGTATTTAGACACATTTAGTTATGACACCACAATCCTGCTTTACACTTTACTGGTATTGCTAAGTATCTGTGAAGTATACACACAATATATGTCCAAAAAGTGGGCTCCCTCACCCATATACTTCGTTCCTGGAGTGGGGGAAAAGAGAGCACTGTGTGACTGAAAGTGGCCTGTAGACAGCCTTGAACCATATTGTGGGTTGTGCAATACATTTATCAGGCAATTACATTTGCATTCTACAGTTATTACAGTTTTTCAGTTGACTGCAGTAACATTATAACAGACATGAAATGAATACAGCCCTAGTGCAAGGATTTAGACACATTTAGTTATAACACCTCAATCCTGCTTTACACTTTATTGATATTGCTGCTAAGTATCTGTGAAGTATACATATATCTGTCCATAAAGTGGGCTACCTTACCCATATACTTTGTTCCTGGAGTGGGAGGAAAAGAGAGCATTATGTGACTGAAAGTGGCCTGGAGACTGCCTTGAACTGCACTCTGGGTTGTGCAATACATTTATCAGGCAATTACTTTTGCCTTCTACAGTTACTACTATTTTTTTCAGTTGACTGTCATGACATTAGAACAGACATGCAATGAATACAGACCTATTGCAATTATGTTATGACACCACAATCCTGCTTTACACCTTATTGCTTACTGTTATTGGTATTTTGTATTGGTTATTTATTGCACTACCGTTATCATAAAATATCCATACTTACCACACTCACGGCGCATCCTGGCCAGACGCCCGTCATGAGACCTCTTGTTGCAAGCCCTCTCAGCTGCAGCTGTTGGAAGAGAAACACAGCATTATGCATACCAGTTTTGAACAAATTCAGCTTATATTTTAGTAAAGTGGTGGCAGAAATACTTGCATATGTGTGTGGTATTGCCCATCCCTGGCCTCTTGGACCCAAGTGTCCAAAGTTCCCCTCTTCCATCGCTTCAGGTCATCACAGTGGTGACAACACTACTCTCTAGTGCAGGGGATACAAGTGGCACTGGTAAGATCCATGGCCAACCAATCCCAGGCCTCATACTTACATTCTGAGCCCTGGTAATTGCCCTGCAACAGCCTAGGTTCTTAATTCTGTATAAGGAGCCCAGCAAACACATTGGACTCTTGCACAGCCCACCTCTGTGCCCAAAAGCGCATATCATCACTGCCTGGCATACCAAGAGTTACTAAGACTCCAACAAACGCTGCAGAATTCCCACCTATTGGCCTTAATATAGGCTGTCTTCCCACCCTTACACATCATACTACTACATGCATAAAAGTGCAGCATTGCTTAGTAACATGCAAAGCTTAGCAATGTGCAAGCAGTAGTAGCCATTAACCATGTTTAAGCAGTGCTTAGCACCACACAGCTCTTCCAAATGTAACAAATTTGTTTTTGAATTAAGCAAAACATTCACTTACGTAACAAAAAAGGTATGACTACTAGGGACTCAAACCCAGGACCTACTAAGCTTTAGGCTGTGACTCTACAGATTTAGCTACTTGGATATTATGTAAACTAGTATACCTTTGCATATACTACTAAGCTACCTGTCAGCATTGCTATGCACTGCACTGCACAAATGGGCTTAAACATAACCAGAAATAAGTTACATCCAGTTTCTATTTTTAGATGTCTGGCAGGTTTCAGCTCTGTATGTATAAGCAGAACTCAGCTTTGCTGCACTCCACCCCATGAAAATGAACAATTAAAAAAATATACACAGATATAATAATTAATTACTTCTGGTTTCTATTTTTAGATATTTAGTGGGTGTCAGCTGTATAGATGTAAGCGCAGCTCAGCACTGCTGCGTGCTGCACTGTGCAAACGGGTATTAAAAAATAAAAACAAAACAAAACAAAAATAAACTAGGAAATTAAAACGCTACTTATTCAATAATAACACTAGCAAGGTACATTATAGGGATTCTTACCCTGTACATTAAATCTGTCCAGAACTTCCCTTGACAATCCACATCCACGGAGGGAACACTGCACTTCTGGACACACAGATTCAATAAACATTTTACTGTGATCTGCCTCAGCAGCGTGACAAGATTAATATGCATGGCACTCTGCCGATGAGGAACTGTGGCCATGTACACAGGTACATTCCGTGTAGGCTCTACTTGGAGCCTACACAGATTTTACTGAATCTTTCCTTGTATCTTACAGTTCTGATTGCAGCCAGAGACAAAATGTATGTTAAAACGAGCACTAGAAATCCTACCATGTTGTCCATAGGGATGAACTAATTGCCACCGTAGATGGGTGGAAGTTTTTGAAATGGTTTTATAGCTTTGAGATGCTATAACACATCTTAGCAAAGGACTGTGTGTATGGTAACACATATGTGCTAGATTCTGGTTCAGCTTCTAGTAAAGTGGGGTAAATGTGGGAACCAGAAGTCAGATGACTGGATGTGTGTGATATCATTCTGTAAGCCAGCACTGAAATGATTTAATACTAGAAGAGACAGAAGTCGCAGAGCAGTCTGTTTTTGAAACCTGACAAAGAAGGAAGACCACTCAACTCGCTTCATCTTACCTTGCTTTAGTTAAGTAACCAGGGAATAGTAATTCTTTAGATCAGTCAAGAAAATATAGTGAGATTAGTACTGTTTTTTCTGTATCTGTGTGAATCAATCCATTTGTGTTATTTTTAATATTTCTTGTAACTGAAACTAGGATGTTTATTGTAAATAGATATTTTTGTAATTTCATGTTCTTCTATTATTTATTATTAAATATATTTAAACTTTTCATTGTGGTGATCTTTTACAGAATATTTTAACCTTTGAGAGTACTTGTATTTACTTGATGACACAGTGACCGCTCCTAAAGCCTTGCTACATTGGTCAAACACTACCATTTGTATTAGCATTAATTTTACTCAGTATAAATGGGTACCCTTGTAAGAGCCTTAGAGTAGCTGGCTTTGGAGTGTTCTGGTGGCAGTACCAATCTTACAGTCGGGGCAAAGGGGACACAGCCAGTAAATCTGTCAGCCTTTCCCAGGCGTGTGTATGTGTGAAAATCAAATCTGAAAGTGTGTGTGTGTATGTGTGTGCGTGTGTGTCAGCTACTTTGAGCAGGGACACAGAGCACTGGCTTCACAGATAGGGTGGTGGAGGACTTTGCTTGGAACACTTGGCTGGGTACTCAACTCTACAGCTGTGTCAGTGGGGAATCTTATTGGGGGCCTTCAGAGAGAGAGGGAAACCCAGCACCTGAACTGAGTGCGTTTCCTGTGTGCTTTTGAGGGAAATTGTGCTTGGTGCAGAGATCTGCATCTGAAAATACTGTGTGTAACTATTTTTGAATGTCCCTCACCAGTGTCAGTGGTGAAGACTGAGATTCCTTAATTACTGGCTCAGAGGAGAAACGTCACACATTTTAACACTGATGCTTCTTGTCTTAGGTGTTTTATGGTGTTATCAATGCAATACTTCCCTGGAAGCATTCTGTTTTATATATATATATATATATATATATATATATATATATATATATATATATATACATACAAAACATAATGATGTGTTGAATGATGTTAATGCTTTTTTGCAAGTCGCTGCTGATGTGTGAAAATGTATACAGGATGTGAACTTATTGATTTAGGAGTTGCAAATTAATAATCTCCATTTCATTGGATTTACTCCACTACTTTAGTGTCCCTTGCCTATTATACCTAGGCTTTACGGCCTTCCAAAGATACATAAATGTTTACAGAACCCCCCGATGAGACCTATCATCTCTGGAAGGGGATGAATTACTGAATCTATATCATTGTATCTGCAGGATTTGTTGAGTGGTTATTTGAAACATGTTAGGGGTTTTATTAAGGATACAGGTGACATTTTGTTTCAATCTCGTAGGTGGTATGAAGTTAATAATGTTAGAGTATTTTTTTGCAACTTTAGATATAATTTCACTCTTTACGGTGATCCCTCGGGAGTATGGGATATGTGCAATTTGAGACCTCATGGTTGAAGTAGGGGAAAGAATGGAAGACAAATTGAAACTGTGTAAATTATTGCAAATAGTTCTGGACAACAATATTTTATTTGATAAGTATTATTGTCAATTAACAGGTGTCACCATGGGTACTCCCCTATGGGGAACACTATGCAAATCTGGCTTTGAAGAAATGGGAAGATATATATATATATATATATATATATATATATATATATATATATATACATACATATATATATATATATATATATATATAGATATATTTAAAAACTATGTATACATCTAAGACATTTTTTCTGTAGATTTGTGGATACATATATATATATATATATATATATATATATATATATAATAAGTCTATGTATACATCTAAGACAGATTTGTGAATGATGTCTTCCTTATATGGAGTGGAATGAGCTAGCATTGTTGCAGTTTGTTGATTATAAAAATTGGATTACTTATTTCTTAAAACTTAAATTGACTAATTCAAAACAAAAAAATAACTTTTTAGACATTGAGTTATTTATTAACTATAAAGGATTAAATACAACTGTGTAAAGGAAATCATCACGTAAGAATAAGTATTTGAATAGAGGAAGCATGCATGCCCATTTTGTTTTTAATAGTACTGTAAAAGCACAATTCAGTAGGATTTGTTGGTTAAACACTGACAATAGTCGTTTTACCCAAATGCATGAAGTAATGGAATTATTTATTGCTCAAGGGTATGATGAGGCTTTTTTTTGGAGAATATTTATCATGATGTTTTTAATGAGAGAAATACTACTGTTAAGCCACATTTTAGTTCTTTGGATTCATACCAGCACATCTCTAGACATAGGAATAGTAATAAGCTATATTATGTTACTATATTTAATAGATCTAGTAGGGATGTAGAGGCTATTATAAGGAAAACATTGGTGTATCTTACAATCTCTTCCTGAGCTTACCCAGTATATTAATAATCTTCCTAGTTTTTCTTATAAAAATTGTTCTAACCTTAAAAAGCAACTTTGTTATAAGGATTTTGCACAGCAGGCAAGGATTTTATCATCTAAACATGGGACTGTTCTATAATTGCTCAAATTGTGGGAATATTAACAAGGATGCATGCTTTGTGCACCCCATTATGAATAAGACATATAGGGTGACTTGTTATGCTAATTGTAATACTAGTAACATTGTTTATTTGGCTACTTGTAAGGTATGTCCTGCTTTTTATGTGGGAAAATTACTCAGAAATTGAGGGAGAGGATGGTGGAGCATAAATCAGAAGTGCATAGGGTTATTATGACTAATGCACTGGCTCAACACTTAAGAGAATGGGGACACCTACCTCTTTATGTTTAGGGTTTTGGATGTAATTTTAAAAGATGCAAGGGGTGGTGATTTGAATAATAAGTTAGAGATAAAGGAGTATGAATGGATATTGCATTTAAATGCTGATCATACCCCTGGCATAAATAAAATGATTTCTATTAAACCTCATACAATTTAAACAAATGTGCTTAAGACTTTAAATTGTTTTTGAAATGTTATTGACTGTGTGATATCATATGACTATTTTGTGGTTCATAGGTGTGTACTAGGCTAATGGCCCTGCAGCCTTTACAAGCCTTGCCCATAGGATTCCTCTGGCATTGTGCCACTCAACCTTAGTTCCTAGTGTCTCTGTTGAGTAGAGCCACTGGAGTGATCCCCAGCATGAATTTTCTATTTCCCATCCACTCATCAAGATTTCTCTTGAAAAGGGCCAGTGAGGTGCTCTGCTTGACATGTATGGAAAGTCTACTGTATAGCATGGGCAGTCTCTGGGTTATGAACCTGTCCCTCCAGCATGTTCTGTTGATTGTGGTAATGAGTTTGAGGTCTCTGGAGCATGTGGTGCAGAGTGATTGGGATTTCTTTAGATGTAGCATTTCTAACAGAGCTGGGTCAGACATGGCTTTGTAAGTCAAGCAGAGATCGCCTCTAAGTAGGCGATATGAGACAGAGAATAGTTGGAGTTTTTTGAGTCTGTCCATATATGACAAGTGTTTAAGGCCTAGGAGCCTCTTTGTGAGGTACTTTTGTGGCCTCTCCAGTTGTTGCAGGTGTCTAGTGAGGTACATGCCAAATGGGGCATTGTACTCGATGATTGGCCTAACGAGGGAAGAGTAGAGGAAGACAATGACCTCTTTCTTCCTGGATGCAAAACCCTTTGTAATGAGATGTACCACATAGAAGGACTTTCTGACCACATTGGCAATGTAGTGGTCAAAAGAGAGGTTGCCGTCAACCTGTGCTCCTAGATCTCTTATAACACCTTCTGTGTTCAGTGGACTACCATCAATGTGGTAATTCAAGGGAACTGGGTTTTTCCCAAAGGGGATGAAGACACTTTTTTGGCATTGAGCTTAAGGCCATGGTTCTGACACCAGTCATTCATCTCACTGAGGCCTTTCTGCAGGATGTCAACATCACTTGGGGAGTTAATAATAGCTCCCAACTTGCAATCGTCTGTGAACTGTGTCAGCCAGAGTCCCTTCGTGTTGGCCTGGACTTCAGAGAAGTAGATACCAAACAGGAGAGGACCCAGGACCGAACCCTGTGGGACTCCACTTGTGACTGGTCAGCAGTCTGACTTGGAGTCAGCTACTTTCACACTGTGGGTTCTATCTGTGAGCCAGTTTGCAACCCACCTAGTGATATAGGGGTTGATGCCTAGCTTAGTAAGTTTTTCTATGATTCCTGAGAGGGTAATGGTATCATAGGCCTTGGCCAGATCAAGGTAGGCTGCATGAACCACCTTACCTTTATCCACAGCTCTGGTGACTGACTCAAAGAAGTCTACCAAGTTGAGCAGGCATGATCTACCCTTCACAAAACCAAACTGTGTAGGATCCAGAGTTTGGAGATTCCCTATATCCTTGATTATTAGGTCCATGATGATGCGTTCCATAGCCTTGCATATCAGACTCATCAGCTACTGGGGCGATAGTACCCGGGGTCTATAGTTGCGCCTCCTTTGTGGAGAGGGATGATTGTAGCACTGCGCTATTTGGTAGGGACAAAGCTTGAGGTGAGGCTGTGATTGAACAGGGCCACACAGGTGAGGTGCCAGTTCACTCTGTAGCTCATGTAGAACACAGCCAGGGATACTGTCAGGTTCCACAGAAGCTGTATTATTGGCCTTGGACAGTGCTGTTTTAACCTGTGCAAAAGTACTACTGGGTGCCTGGCAATCTACTGGTATTGTGACTGGTCCTTTGGGGGGGGAGAGAGGGGTAAAGTTAGCACTGAATCTGTCCGCTAGTATACTTGCAATATCTGTTGGCTCGGTATAGGTGGTACCATTATGCAGTAGCTCAGAGCAAATCTGGGTATTTCCATGGAGATTATTTACATAGCTATAGAAGGCCTTGTGGTTGTCTTTACTATCTGCTACAATTCTGTTTCCATAGCTAGCTTTAAAGGATTTGATGAGGGATCTCAACCTTTTGTTGAGGCTGCTAAGAGAGTTTTTCCAGTCTTGGGACTTCACCTTATTCTGCATCAGTTTCCTCCTTCTGTTGTAGAGTTTGTTTATGGCAGGGGACCACCAGATTGGCTTCCTTTTGTTTGAGGAGAGTGTCTTAGTTCTATTGGGCATGGCAAGATCCATGCATTTGTGTACGTGTTCATACAGTGCACTGGTGTATGAGTTGGTGGTCATGCAACTATTCTCCATTTGCATTGGTGCCGTGAAGTTAGCCACCTCTGTTTTTAGGAGCCCAAAGTTAGCTTTGGAGAAGTTTTTCATGTTGGTGTCCTTTCTTTGGGGGGGGGGGTGGAAGGGATGTGGCTTTCCAAGGTGATTAGCTTGTGATCGGATCTAACCAGGGAGGAGTTTGACTATTGGTGTAGAGCAATGGTCGCCCATGTTAGTAATGACCAGGTCAAGGATGATGCTACCTCTAGTGGGGGTAAGAACCAGCTGGTCCAGGGCATTGGAATTAATGAATTCCAGAAAGCGTTGGGCAAGTGTATTGGTACATGAATAGTTTTCCCAGTTAATGCAGGGATGGTTGAAGTCACCCAGTATGAGAGTGTTAGGTTGGACCCTAATATTCTCCAGGGTGCTTAGGAATGTGGAGTGTGAATCTTGGGACATGGTTGGGGACCTACAGCAGGCTACGACCTAAATCGCTGTCTTACCCAATGTTAGTTACACCTGAAGTATCTCAGATGCGTTATGTTGGTCTACCAGTCTGGAGGTGTGCACATCCTTTATGAATATGGAAAAACCACGCCTTTGGAGCTTCAGTCCAAGTTCTGGGGCCGAAAGGTGTGGAATGAGTTGTAGCCTGGTAGTGCAGGGGTGCTTTCTGCTGCCTTGAACTCTGTTACAGCACAAATGTTGATGTTCTCCATTTTAAGGAGTACTTCAAGCGAGTGCATTTTGAGATTTAGACTTCTAGCGTTGAGCAGCATGACCCTCAAATTGCATTTGTTTGTAGCTGTTATGGTGGTAATTTGGTCTTTGGAACACAACCTCAAAAATGCATTATAGGGGTGGCAAGAGCCTTGGCCAGTATTCAGAAGCCCAGGGGTTTAGTATTTAAATGTGTTCTTAACTTGATTTGTTATACTGATGAAAGATTTTATCCGAAAGTTTTATCATTAAACTCTTGATGTGATTTCACGTTGTTTTATTTTTGAGTTTTTAACATGTTTTTCCTTCACTATGTACTGTAGTTGCTCTCGAGCATTCTGTTTGTTCTCAAACTAACCTCTATCATTGTTCACTTTTGTAGAAACTCCCTATTCGATATTAGTTTAGATACCCAGTAGAATATCCTACTTTTTTTACAGCTTCTTCTGGTGGAAAAAGGTAGTGTAACTGTCTGCAGCAGAGCACCACCTGCTGCAGACAGGCATCTACTTTTCCGAAGTACAAGCGAACATAGGAGGGTTATGGCTGACAAAGTTTGCAGATGACTGCAAACTGGGCGCCGTAGTCGAAAACACATCTGACACAGATATCCTTCAAAAGGGTCTCACAGAAACGGATAACTGGTGCCAGAGCCATGGCCTAAAGTTAAATGCCAAAAAATGCAGTCATACCCTTCGGGAAAAACAAGGTTACCCCTAGCTACCATATAGGTGGCAATCCACTGAGCACAGAAGAAGTTATCAGGGACCTGGGGACCCAGGTTGACAGTAGCCTGTCATTCGACACACATGTAGCTAAAATAGTTAGGAAGACCTTCTACATTGCCCACCTTATCATGAAGGGATTCACATCTAGATCAAGGGAGGTCATAGTTTCCCTATACTCATCACTCATCAGACCAATGATTGAGTACAATGCCCCATTCGGAATGTATCTGACCAGACACTTGCAGCAGCTGGAGAGGCCACAAAAGTTCCTCACCAAAAGGATAAAGGGTCTCAAAAATCTGTCCTATGCTGCCCGACTGAAAGAACTTCAGCTCTACTCAGTCGCTTACCGCTTGCTCAGAGGTGACCTGTGCCTGACACACAAGGCCATGTCAAACCCAGATTTGATGAATATGCTTCACCTCAAAAAATCTAGATCCGTCAGAGCCACAAGGGCGGGAGACTCAAACCTCGACACGGCTATTAATAGGACGTGCTGGAGGGATAGATTCATCACCCAAAGACTCCCTATGCTATGGAACAAAATCCCGGTATATGTGAGGCAGAGCACCTCGCTGGCCTTGTTCAAGAGAAATCTTGACCAATGGATGGGAGATCGCAGATATACCCCAGGGATTACCTCAGTGTCACTGCTCGACAGAGGCACAGCAAAATAATGGGTATAGTTCCCCATACCAAAGGGGTGACGTAAGCCACAAAACTATGGGCTAGGCTTGTAAATGCCCTCGGGCAGATAGCCTAGTATGAACCTATGAACCTATGGTGGTGCTAGAAAATGTAGCTGCAGTGCAGCACCACCTGCTGGTAGGGCTTTGTACTGCAGCAGCCTGTGATAAAATGCCACCTACTAGAGGGATTCAGTACTTCAGCCTCCTGTGGATCACAGCAACCTGCTAGTGGGACTTGGTATTGCATCCAACTGCAGTGCAGCACCACCTGCTGGTGAGGTGCACTACTGCAGCCAGATGGAGTGCAGTGCCAACTACCAGTGAGACTTGGTACTGCAGCTGCCTATAGTGTATATCACCACGTTGTGGGACTGGATAATGCAGATATTTGCAGTGCAATGCCAACCAGGTGTGGTAATTACTACTGCAAAATGTGGCTGCAGTACTTAGTTTCTATTGAGGAAGATACTGTACTGCACACAGCTTTATTGGCAAGTACACCAGCAGGTGGTGCTGCTCTTCAAGTGGTTGCAGTCACGAGTCCCACCAGTGGGTGGGCACTGCATTACAAATGGCTACAGTGCTAAGTCTAACCAGCAGATGACACTGTACTCCAACTCTCTGCAGTACTGAATCCTTCTGGCAAGTAGAGCTGTACAGTAAGTGGCTGTAGTATGAAGTTCCACCAGTACATGGGACTGTACGGAGTCTGGCTGCAATACAGCTAGACACACATATGGTGGGAGTAATACAGTACTACATCTGTGACACATTGAGTATTACCTACCTTATCTTTCTTGTACAGTTATGAGGTAGGAGAATGTACCTCTGTGGGAACAAAAGGGTGATCTACAGTCTAGTTACAGTAGATGTATATATATAATTATGATAGCACAGAAACATATTTTATTACCCTCAAGTCTGAAGTCATAAGACTTGCAGGTTATAAAATATATTTCTGTGCTATCATGATTATGTATACATCTACTGTAACTAGACTGTAGATCACTCTTTTGTTCCCGCCCAGGTAACAAAAGGGTGATCTACAGTCTAGTTACTGTCAGCCACGGTGGTGCAGCGACTTACATTGTTGCTTCACAGCAAGAGGCTATCTTGTTCGATTCTCGGCTGGAGTTCCTTCTGTGTGGAGTCTGCATGTCCTCCCTGCGATCAACTGAATGTTAAAAGGTGCATGAGTCTGTGTGTGTGCCTTCTCTGAAGGTTGGACGCCGGGCTGGCTACTCAGCACAACAGAAATCCACAGCCAATCATAAGCAGACCGGTGATCCACTGTGGCGACCCCTAACCAGGAAAAGCTGAAAGAGAAAGACCTGCAAGTCTGAAGTCATCAGTAGCAAACAGTCAAAAATGCGGTTATGTAACTGAGGTGCAGAAGCTGCTATTTATGTTGTGGTGGACTAGTTACATGAAGATGCAGGTTGATATACCAGAACTCAAACAAAGTAAGACATACTGATGGGAAGATAACAACATGAGTTATATCCGGACACTTAGCAGGACCCTGCAATGGAAAACAAAAGAATGTCTTGGAACAGACTGCTTCAAAGTGGATTTTTTTGGGGGGTGAATGATCTATTTCTAATATCATGTTGAACTTGTGTTACATTTGGCCTGGACTGTTTAAAGAAAGTACAATGTGATGTTCCATTTCAATTTGAATAAGTTATGCATTACTGGCCTTCAGGACACTGTACTGCCATACCTCAGTGCTGATAATTTCTATGAATAGTATATTTGCATCACAATTGTTTTTAAAGGAAGTTAATTAATGACTGATGCCTTTTGACTGTAAGGTGAAGTTTATTCCATAACCTTGGAAGGTGTCCAATCTGTCTTGTTTTTTTCCACTAAATGTGTATTTTTAATATTAGGTTTCCTGATCAGGTATTGCCTCCTTCACTGCTGTGTTCTTGGCATGGTTTATCAAATTAAACTCGATCAGACACTGACTTACAGATAAAATAGAAGTAATTTCTTAGTAAACTGCAAAAAAAACAGAATTTCACACAATCTCTCAAATTCTTTCTAAAAAGTTTGAGTTCTCAAATATTCTGATTTTTCTACTATAACCATTGTCTCCATAATTTTCTCAGATTTAGACTGAGCATTGGATATGCATTCTTTATTTTAGTTTTAGACCATGGTTATTTAATATGGGAAACAACTGTCAAATGCAGTGCATTTGAGAAATTACTCATGTCATCTCAAAATGTTATTGCTAGCATGTTAACAGTGTTCATTTTTCTCTTACCTTTGTAGTATGACATCCACTGCTTCATTTGCTGTTGGAGAAACTGTTCTTACATACGTGTACTTTGCTTATCTCAACTTGAAGGGGGTTATGACTATGCAGACCATTTAACTGTCTCTACTTTGGAGGAATGTTCCTATTTTCAGGTTAGATTTAGGATGCCACTATTTTTTGGTGATATGCCCCTATTTTCAGGATTAATTTACCCCTTCACTCTTTTTCTTCTTCTTTTGGCTTTTCCTGGTAAGGGGTCACCACAGCAGACCACCTGTCTGCTCATGACTGGCAGTGGAGTTTTACGGTGTTGAGTTGCCAGCCCAGCGCCCAACCTTTCACAGAAGGAACACATATGCACACACTCATGCCTAGGGCCAATTTAGAATGTCCAATCCACCTACAGCATGTCTTTGGGATATGGGAGGAAACTGGACCACCTGGAGGAAATCCACGCGACCACAGGGAGGACATGCAGACTCTGCAAAGTAGGCACCCCAGCTGAGGATCAAACCGGAGAACCTCTTGCTGTGAGGTGGCAACACTAACCGCTGCATCACCGTGGCCACCCTGATTTACCCCTTCACTCAGTTTTCTGACTTCCCCCTCATGTGTGATTTCTGAAGCTGTCTAGTAAAGAAACACTACCTGACCAACATACTAGTGGCAAAAATAATTTAAAGAAAGTGGACACACATCTTACATCTCCCTTTTTCTGAAGCAAGAATAAATAACTTTACATGTCAGAATTTTATGATACAGTTCATTCAAGTCTACAGATTTTACACTGCCTTACTGATAAAAGTGCTTATATTTTCCCATAGTTTTTTTATCGCACACTTTTTTAAATGTGTCTCTGAGAAGTATCCAACATTCCTGCTAGAAGCAGTAAGAGGATTTAGTATTTGGTATTCAAGTTTTTTGCTGATCATAAGTCAATAGGTAAATAGGTGCTATTTTCAGTAGGTTGAGGGTATGCAACCATGACATTTTCTGTCTATGTGGTTGCTGTAGATGTAGTTTTTAATGATTAATGAGCATGTCTTAATTACATACACAGATGACCTGATAAAACCGGAAGTATATGTAACAACATCTGTGTGATAAATAGGATATGAATACTACCTGTACACATCATTTATGTATGGATTTTATCCACCAAGATATTGTGAGGAGTTTTCTATGCCCGTCTGCCTCTCTCTCTGTACAAATATGTTTATCTTTGTATGAGCTGTGCATACATATGCATGCTGGACCACATCACCCATATTCTATATTTATTAACATTTTATATCGCTCTTATTGACTTGCTTATTAATTCTTTGTGACGTTTTTAGTGCATAAGCATATTGAGCAGCTTCAATTCACTTAAATATACAGGCCTAAATGGAAATACCTTATCAAAGTACATGTAGCAAGTTAAATTCAGTTGAAGTTTGTCTGACAGTTGGCTAAGAGGATTAAGGAGCTGTTTCCTGTAGTTCTTGTTACTAGGTTCGATTCCCTCAGCTTCTACTGCCTAATTTTGTGAGACTGAGCAAGTCACTCAACCAGACCCAGCCTGAGTCTAAAAAAATGTCAAAGGAGATCAGTGCTCTACCCTGGTAAACAAATACAAATAAAAATAAAATAAATAATAAAGTTTACTTAACTACCGTAAATGTAAAAAATGGGTGTATTTACAGCCTCAGAAATAAATCCAACACAGTATGAAGAAAAAAAATCACTGCAATTTAAGAAGTTCACATTCTTAAAGATTCATAGGTGTTTACTAGGCTAACAACCTCAATGGCCCTTTTATGCCTAGCCATGCATCCCAAATCTCTGACAAGTTCTGATACCCTTGATAAGTGTAAGCAGGGGTTTGGGAGATGAACCATTTACAGGTTGCCTGTGTCCACTGAAGACATAGATGCCAAACCAAGGATTAATTTCCTGTTCCCCATCCCACTGCCCAAGATGCACTTGAATTGGGTTAGGGAGAACTCTGCTTCACATGGATGGGGACCCTATTCCATAGATGAGGTAGTCTCTGGGATACATACCAGTCTCTCCAGCAGGTCCTGTTTATATCACAGGCAAGATTCAAGTCTTTAGAAAGGGTAATTCTGGTGATGCTTGTTTTGTGGATATGCAGGCGGTCCATCAGAGTGGGTTCTGACAATGCTCTGTATTCCAGGCATAGATCTCCCCTCAAAAGCCTGCAGTGGACAGAATACAGGGATGGGGCCTTGAGGCGGGTCTGCATAGAACATTTTACTTACGCCTTGTATTCTTTTAGTGAAGAACCTCTATGGATGTTCCAGTTGTTGGATATGCCTGGTTAGGTACATACCAAAGGGGGCATTGTAGTCAATGATAGGTCTGATGAATGCCGAGTACAGTGGAACAATGATTTCCTTGGACTTGGATGCCATACCTTTGTTTATAAGTTACAAAACACAGAAAGATTTCCTCACTACTGTAGCCACATGATGGTCAAAGGCTAGATTACTATCTGTGTGTGTCCCCAAGTCCCTGTCCGACTACTGGTTCAGCTCTAAGAGGTGTGCTGCCAATATGATAGTTACCAGGGGTGGATGACTTCCCTAAGGATGCTACTGTGCATTTCTTGACATTTAGATTTAGTCAATGGCTCTGACACCAGTTGTTTGTCTGTGTCATCCCCTCCTGAAGAACATGTGTGTCAGTGTGGGATTCAATGGCAACTCCTAATTTGCAATCATCTGCAATTTAGTCAGCCAAAGACCACTGACATTGGATTTAACCTCAGAGAAGTAAATGTCAAAAAGGAGCAGTCTAAAGACTGATCCGTGAGGGGCTCCACTTGTGACTGGCCTCTTTGTATTGGTGGTCTCCCCAATTCTAACTTCCTGGGTCCTGTCTGTGAGGCAGCTGGCTATCCACTGGGTGACATACGAGTTTGTACCTAACTTCTTGAGTTTGTCAACAATGCTCAAGGACTTGAAGAAACACTGGTATATGACTTGCTGTTATTCATACTTAACCTGATAACATTAGTTGTACTTCCAAGATTATAGTAGTTACACTGCTAACTGAGAATGCCCACTGAAACACTTTGCCTTGTTTTCAGGGTGAGACAACAATGATGTTGCCCGCTGCAAAACATTCTTGCCTCATTTAAAATAAGGGTGCAAAGCTCAGTAACAAGTCTGTCTTGTGGCTAGTTATGTCCACTCTACAACTATACTACATTTATGCATGTGCACAGTGAAATGCGTAACACTTCACATTATCATAAAATGCCTTTTGACATTGCTCATACTTCAGCATGCATTCAGGGTCTTTTAATCATAACTATGACTATACTTTATGCGTAATATCAATCAAATCAATAACCATTTTCAAATGCACAGCACAAATGTTAAAAGTCCATATGTGTAGCTTACTTACTACCAGTGTTTACACTTGGATCAAAACAAATGATTGCAAGATCTCACCCTTAAAAAAGGAAATATACTTTCAAACTTGATCTAATCTCTCCATCTGGTTTAAGATAAATATTATGTTTAGCCTGCTTAGTTTATCTCAGTACTACCTTAGTTTTATATACCAACATGTTTGCTTCAGCACTGGCACAGTTGGCCACACACATCTAGTAAATAAAACAAAATATAATAAGTTGGCATCTGCTTGTTTTATTTAATTCAGTTCCCAATTATTTCCTATGCATATTAAATGATCTTAATATGCTTCACTCTTCAACTACGATATGCATGTTCACTTTGTCTCCTCACTGCTGTGGTCTTTCTGATAAATCTTTTTCTTCTTACCACATCATATTCTTACCCAGAGCTAGAACCCAATAAGGGGACAATCAGCTTGTCTCAAACAGACAGGAGGCAAAATAATGGTAGATGCATGAATACAACACATGATCTGTGTTTTGTCCACACTGGTGGCTTAAGGTGGAAAGGTTCAGCCAACAGAATTATGCCCCATATATGAGAACATAATAGTACAAAACCATGACACTAAAGGTGTCACTGAAGTGAACTAAACCTTTGCCTGATTAGGTACATGTACCATGTAAGTGGGTTTAACACAACAGAGGCAGATTTGTCCAGATACAGCTGGAATTTATGACAACTGTAAATTCAGAAACTACATATCAAACTGCTGATTATACAACCACTGTCTGAAGAAGCTTCAAGTATGTACAGCTGTTGCACGTATTTGTGCTTAGGTGTTTGTTACAAGAAAAACAGTTTCTAAGGCCTAGTTCTTTTCATAAAACTTCAGTCAGAAAAGAAGGATTTGTAGAAGAGGAATTTTCACAGTCCTCTTGCTTTTCTTCATATTCATCAAATTTGGATGGAGGCTTGTAGAGTACAAAGGCTAATATAATGAAGAGTATAGTAATTGCTTTGCAAATTCCACCTACAAAGAAAAAAAAATGAAATTTATATTGTAATTTAAGTGTAGGTCTACTGTTAAATAAGCACTATGAGGACAGCATTATCTACTTTGCATTAAGGAAAAACAATTTTAATGATGACGGCTCTATTAAGTTAATAATTTATAACAGAATGTGGACAACATGATGTAAAACAATCACCTACATCTCAACCATGGTTTACTACCAAAATCTGGAATGTCATAATGATTTTTAATTAAAAAATTGAATTTGTGTAAGTCATTTGTTTAAAATGTTGAAAACATTTATGACGATAAATTGCAATTTATTTTCGAAAAATTATTACGCATTAACTATTCAAATGTTTTACTGTATTGAAATTTAGTACATGGTGTTACCTGTATGGTTTTCATTGATTATAATAAAGAATTAACCTTGTGTACTTGATATCAGTAGCATAATGTTTGATATGTAATGTCAGCAGTATCTATTTTGAAGTTCCTGTAGTACTGCTCCATTCAAATTTTTTTTTTACTTCAAAATGACACCTTATATCCACAAGGTGTTTACTGTTACAATCCTTTATAAATAACAAATATAAGTGTGACATACAGTAAGAACAGCAGAAATCTATGCTATTCTGCAGAACACACCATTCTTACATTTCCTTCTGCAGTAATAACACAATTAGTAGTTGAATCGGATAGAGCAGTATGTTTAATAATAAAATGGCCATTCTTTATAGGAAGCATTTCAACTTTAAGATCTCTCAGTGAACGTACATTTGCAAACATTTTCTGCCTCTTCCTTTGTCTTACCCTACCAACAGATTGCTTAAGGGCTACACTATTTGGTAATGCATTCACAACACAGCTTGAAGTACTTGCAAGCACATCAGACACAACTCTACAAGGACCTTCTACATAATGCTCTACGTGTCTTAGTACTTTCAC